>NW_013672370.1:41160-47049 GCF_000517525.1 Limulus polyphemus
CTTTACTTACGGCGCCTACTGTTCACTTGACTCAATTATCTATCTCTATATCTATTTATGCAATTCTATCTGCCCATCTCGCTGGCTTTCTTTGCCAGGTTTATATACTAGGAAAAAAAAGGGTGCCTCGAACAAACTAGAGTTGCCAGGAAAATTCATGATCCTTCTAGAAACTCCAGCGCACATGCTCCCAGCGTTGCGTGACTTCCGCTGTCCTAACAGATAGTTATGCTTGCCTTGAAGAATCATTTAGTCAACATGCTCGAATAAGAATTAAGCAACTTAAATAGGTCTATAGACGAGATTAGTGACAGGCCATATATAGTCCGAGAAGGCAATTTACATATAAACCTCATACCTTGGATTTTCATTAACATTTGAGACATATGCTCCTACCTGCTTTATTTATAAATAAATTTATTTATTTCGGTTATCAAGTTTTCATTTTCTAATGGCGGAAACACGTGGTCCATATAGTCATTAAGATTATCTTTTTTGTTTCTTTGTTCTTGATAATAAGTAACGTCTGTTTTGTCCAATAGGATGTTGCAGTAGCATATATCATCCAGTTTAAAAGTATTGGCATTGTAATATCAATTGCTGGCCGAGTATGTAACAATCGACCAATGTTGTGAGAGAACAAAGATCATCAGGTGACGCTGTCGACTGGACAAATAAAGCGAGTTTACCTGTTGAATTCAGGCACTCTTTCTTTGTTAAGTTTCAATTGGTATTGATCGTGACTGCTCTGGCAGAAATTCATCTTGTGGGATGGAATGCTGAATAGTTATTCATTCATTTAGTGGAGGTGGTCTTCCACTTGTCATGTTGGCAAGCACAATGTTTTTGTTTTGTTTAAATAACGAAAATGTCATTCAAATGTACCCAATCTGTTTATTTCTCACTCAACTTAAACCTCGGTCAAGTTACCAACTACATAACACTCCAATTATTTCTTGATCGAATCTGGTGTTATTTACGAGTTTGTCTATCTGATACTTGTCTGGAAATCGGTTTTACCTGGAAATATCACATCATTAAAGGTGAAAAAAAAAGAAGTACATTTGGTGTTCACACAGGTTAGAGGGATGGTTTAATTTGGCGTAAATAAGAATCTCCAATTTCAGAAGCAGAAATCATAAGCGCAGGGAGACGGTCACAAATAGTATTGATTTAAGTTCTAGGAATATGCAGTCGAATGGCGATAGGGTTCACAGATTACCAACTCAGCGTAATTAACGTGAAAAACAATGAATTGAGATATAGACTTTTACGTAATGACAAACATATTATCTTTATATTCTATATTTACATCACTAATCTCGCTTTACAGAATTAACTTTCAAAGTTTATAGGTTCAATTAACAAGTAATATCAATCCCTTGGTGTCAATTATACATAACTAACAACTAATGGTTCGGTGTTATTAAACCACAGTAAAATCCACTTGCAACTTACTATTGCTTTCCAGACAAGCTTTTAGTTAACCCGAAACCATACGTATACTGATCCAAGGTTAACCCGGGATTTGGACTTCTACCCATCACATTCTTATTTGCGTCATTATCATGACTTCAACCACCTGTTATTTCTTAAGTTTCTGTCGATCTCAAGAGCTGTTTCGTTACTTTTCTAACGGTAATGATCTGTTATTAATTGTTGAGTTTAAATTGTATGTTTCTTTTCACGAAAGTAAAGCAGAAATAGAGTTAAGTAGTTTAGTAACTTGTATATAGTGAAAATGAAGAATACGATCAGAAGGGAACCCTAATATGTGAATGTAAAATTGTAGAACCCAGAAAAATAGAAAATAGGATAAACAAGAACAAATAGGAAGATGAGAAGTAGTCAATGGGCAATAAAAACTTGTGCGAATCCGAAACTAATTCACAAATAGGTTAACGTCACCCACTGAAAAGTAATGTCCAGTAGCTGCTGTAGAAGTGACTAACGGGAAAAACAACTACAGTTGTAGAAATTGTAGACCCACTGGAAGTTGAAACATTAGTATAAGAATTGGTAAATCATTTAACAGTTTAGAAGTTAAGAAGATATTATTTCAAACTCAGAATAATTCAAGAAAAAACAAAACTATTGCTACTGAAAATATGCCGAGACAGGAAGTGTTCTGAGGATAAACTATCTTTTGCGTTGTAGCGCAGAAGTACAAACTCGGTCCAGGCGTTTCACCCTTTCAAAACATTGTATCATACAAGAGAGTTTAATTAGTTAATTAAAGATGAATATATTAAAATATCAGAAAATAATGAATGGAAACATTTTTGTTTCACTCTTGTTGAAATTTGTTGGAATATTCTGCCAACAATGTAGACACTGTATCCTCTCCAACAGTTGTATGCTATATATATATATATATATATGAGGGGATAGCTTATCTATCTAAAGGGGAATTGAATATCAGACAAATCTAAGGGGCGTGTTTCAGCTACAACTGCCTAAATATAACTGTATTTGAGTATTCTGTCAAAAGTGTCACTTACTATAACGCAAAATGTAGGTTTTGTTCACTTTCAAAACTTTGTGGGATTGAGGATAGTTTAAATATTTGAAAAATACATGAATAATAAAAAATAACGATGTAGTTTTTGAATTATTATTGATGAAGTACATTTTCTCCATTATCGTTAGTTAGTAACTAGGATTACATGTAATTAAAAAGTGATGGTATACTAAATATAGATATAATTACAATAACATGTTGAATGATTTCAAAACATATTTTGAAAAAGGTGGAACTCCCTTTTGTAATCCACTTTGTAGTACAATCAGAAGACAAGAAACGCCAATGTCTTGATTCCTTAGGAAACAGAACGCTGTCTCGGATCGTTCCACCAATTTAACTCCTACAGCTAACTAAGTAAGGCGCTAACTTCGTCTTCGTTTTTGTAGCCGAATGAGAAAAGGACGCCATAAAATTTTAGGTTAATATTTACTTTTAGAGTTTATTTAGAATCACATTTTTCTAAAGAACTGAATAAATAAGGCTGTTTTATTTTACTTATGTAGATATTATATTATACATTTTGTGATGTCGTGAATGTTCTACCATCTCATAGGTGATAGCACAGGATGTCCGAATGTCATGTTATTTCTGGAACACATGCTGTAAAATTCGCTGAAGTGCCTGTGGTTACAGACTTTACGGACACTCTTTATTGTGATGTATAGTGTGATTGTCAAAACAGTCTGTGGAAGCAGAGGTTTAAGTTGCAGTATGCAGATCATCAGACAGTATATAACCCACTATTGGTTTATGCAAGCATTTCATATCTAATGTTGAGATACATAAATATATATATGATATTATGTTTATGGTATATATTTGTGGTGTTACATATATATATATATATATTGTGATGTTGCATTATGTGCTTGAATAAAATATAGAGATCATAGTTATTACGTAATAAAAGGCATTTTGTCAGAATTTTGGAATGTTCATGTATAAAATATAGCTGTAATTTTGAGCGATATCAACAAAAAATACAGTGTAATCTGTTACTTTCATTGTGTAAAGAAATTAAATTTTCAGCACAGAAGTAGATAGGTATAGATTTGGTACCTACAATTTGCATGTAAGCAACTTGGTTCTGATTGGTTGAGTATGAATCGCGTCATTAGACAGCTCAATCCGCTAAATTACGAGCTTCAATGGTTCACATGACATAGAAAAGTCATATGCCACTAATGATGCTCAAGATAACTATCTGGTTGATCATTACAAGTAAACGAAGGTAGAGCAGTTAATCTGTTCAGGAGGTTGGCAAAAAATTGGTATCATTGGGATTGAAAACTTCTGTAGAGAAATTAATCTCTTCAGGAGGTTGGCAAAAAATCGGTATAACTGGGATTGAAAACTTCTGTAGAGAAATTAATCTCTTCAGGAGTTAGCTCAAATATCAACTCCTAACTGGTATAACTAAGATTGAAATCTTCTGTAAAGTAGTTCATCAGGTAATTAGATAAAAAATCATCTCCTAACTGGTATAACTGGGATTGAAATCTTCTGTAGAGTAGTTCATCAGGTAATTAGATAAAAAATCATCTCCTAACTGGTATAACTGGGATTGAAATCTTCTGTAGAGCAGTTCATCAGGAAATTAGCTAAAAAATCATCTCCTAACTGGTATAACTGGGATTGAAATCTTCTGTAAAGTAGTTCACCAGGAAATTAGCTAAAACATCAACTCCTAACTGGTATAACTGGGATTGAAATCTTCTGTAAAGCAGTTCATCAGGTAATTAGATAAAAAATCATCTCCTAACTGGTATAACTGGGATTGAAATCTTCTGTAGAGCATTTCATCAGGTAATTAGCTAAAACATCAACTCCTAACTGGTATAACTGGGATTGAAACCTCCTGCAGAGCAGTTCATCTGTTCAAGAGGTTGGTTAAAATATGAACTCTTAATTAGTGTAACTGGAATTTAAATCAATCAGCAGTTAAGATGGTGTTAGTTATAGCCATTAGAACAGGGTTCGAGGGGCCCTATCTTTAATTTAGAGGCTACAACACTTTAGCCATCCTCACACAAATTAAAAGCTTTATGATTTTCCAACTTGAATCGAATTTCTAGTCCAAAGTAGAAGGTCATATAAGTTAGTTATTAAAATGTTATTTTCACGTTCTGCTTTACCCCCATTGCATTGAAATAGGCCCAAATTGCAACACTAATTACAAATTTGGCAAGCACACTTCTGACAAACTTGAATTACTACCAACATGGCTCCTACACATTTTGTTTCCAACAACTCTGATGTTAAGGATTAGTATTATAAACTATCAACTTGGTTTTCATAGTAAAATATATCTACAGAATATTTTGTGTTAGCCGCTATTTTAACAGTTAGGATCACTGCGCATATGTGATGGCAATTATTGAAGAGACGTAGCACTACTTACTTTCAGAGCTATCTATTGAATTGACATGGTACTATCAGATGTAACCTCGGAATATCGATGGTGGGTGTATATGGTTCCTAATAAGCCAAAGGACTTGGCAACCCTTGGTTTCCAAGTACTTGGATTGACGTTTTATGATGAATACTGACAAATGTTTTGTCAATAGATGCATGATCATGTGAAATCGTATGAAGGGCCTTATGCCGCATGAACATGTGAGATCGTATGAAGGGCCTTATGCCGCATGATCATGTGAAATCGTATGAAGGGCCTTATGCCGCATGAACATGTGAGATCGTATGAAGGGCCTTATGCCGCATGAACATGTGAGATCGTATGAAGGGCCTTATGCCGCATGAACATGTGAGATCGTATGAAGGGACTTATGCCGCATGATCATGTGAGATCGTATGAAGGGCCTTATGCTCCATGAACATGTGAAATCGTGCACCGAACGTTTTCACTGTATGAGAAATGGAACCATCTAGGCAGAATATTTCTTGTTCTGTTAGAGTTGGTTTCAGTAAATTAACTGTGACTTATAACTAAACTTTGTTTGCTATCATAGTGCTTATAATTGTGGTTATTGTTCCTGCATCTGATTTACTGATTTGGTAATGGATTTTGGAGTTGTTTTTATACTGTATTCTGTTTAATTTCACTTTAAGTTTCTTTCCTTGAAACGATTATTAGCTAACTTCTCTATTTTATTTCATTAATTTTTGACGATTAAGTAATTTCAATATCATTCTTTTGTTAATTTCTGCCCATGTTTTTAATCTTGATTAGTTTAATTATCTCCCTTATTTTACTCCATAAATAACGTTTGTTGAGACATTATGTCTAATTTTGTAGTATCATATTTGGTTCTTCCAGTTTTGCAATTGCATAGTGTTTATATTCAATACGAGCGGCCCCCCAGTAGCACAGCGGTATGTCTGCGGACTTACTACGCTAGAATCCG
>NW_013672371.1:0-6460 GCF_000517525.1 Limulus polyphemus
CCTGCTTTGAACCATCACTTATATTTCACACCCTGCTCTGAGCCACACCCGTATATTTCACACCCTGCTCTGAACCATACCCGTATATTTCACACCCTGCTTTGAACCATCACTTATATTTCACACCCTGCTCTGAGCCACACCCGTATATTTCACACCCTGCTCTGAACCATACCCGTATATTTCACACCCTGCTTTGAACCATCACTTATATTTCACACCCTGCTCTGACCATACCCGTATATTTCACACACTGCTTTGAACCATCACGTACTTTTTTAATACTCCTACGGGCGGATCAGATCAGCTGTTGTTGTTATGGTTTGTGATCCGGATCCTGCAGCATATGGTCGTATCCCACGACAGAATTGAAAGAACAAACTATAATGAGCCTTTACCGATCTAGCACTAATGCTATTGACGATAATGTCTTTTCTTTAAAAAACAAACAAACAAAGTATTGTAATAGAACTTTATATGACTAACGATTAGCAAAAAACATACAACAACAAACGCGAAAGCTTATATCAACTTATTAGAACCTTAAAGCCAACTGTCATTCTGATTTCAAGTAAAAATCACAAATATGGAAACCAGTGTGTGGTAGACAAGAATTTACTAAATTCATTATAATATTGAAAAAAATAAATAAAAACCTACAATTTAGTAGGTTGCAAAGCTTTAATGGACGGTAAGTGCCTGTTGGAAGAAAACAGACGACGTTTCGGGGTCAATACTGAGGCCTGATATAGAAGTAATTGTAGTCCAGTTTTTAGAAAACCCACAATTTAGTAGGTTTTAAAGCTTTAATGAGCAGTAAGTGCCTGTTGGAAGAAAACAGACGACGTTTCGGGGTCAATACTGAGGCCTGATGCAGTACAGTTCTTACATCTACTCTGTCTAAGGTTCCCTATTGTACAGAACGTCTATGCTGGTAAAACGTGATCGATAGATTGCTAGTTGTTGTTATGTAAATCACAATAACAATATCTATTAACGAGTCTTTCTCTACCAGCCATATACGGTTTTCCAGTAAGAATAATATAATGTTATTTCAACAGTACGCTTTGTGTGCAGCACGCCGCTGCCGACGAGGCCTTTTTCCTCAATATCTGATTGAGTAAAAGGCTTTGCCACTCATTCTTCATATTGTAAAACCATATATAACTAGTAAAATAAAAAAAGATTCGTTAATAACTATTGCCAGAAACTGCAGACAACTAACTTGTACTGCTTCTGTTTTACGTCAGAGCTTCATTCTAATCAGCTTATTTCTGATGATAATTTAACTAACACTCAATAATACTGATGATCAGATGACAACGAATAAACTAAACATGTGATTATAACATATAAAAGACTGAAGTTCGACGACGTTAAAGTTATTGTTGATGATGATGTAATTAATCAAACCAATTCTGTTATATATCCTGGTGTAATAATTGATAATTCAATCGATATGATAGTTTCGTATTAAACGCATTAAGAGAAAGCTAATAGCTAAAGAGTCGGTATTATTTCAAGACTTAAACATCATGTTTATCAGATTACTATTTATTGTTTTATCTTTTTTACTCGATATGCTAAAACAAACTTATAATAAACTTTAAAAGTAATATATAATAACATTATATACTTTTCAACTTTTGGAGATCTTAGAAGCCATATTACCCAGTATTATTCAACTTTTGGAGATCTTAGAAGCCATATTACCCAGTATCATTCAACTTTTGGAGATCTTAGAAGCCATATTACCCAGTATCATTCAACTTTTGGAGATCTTAGAAGCCATATTACCCAGTATCATTCAACTTTTGGAGATCTTAGAAGCCATATTACCCAGTATTATTATGAACTGAACACCCTTAAAATGCAAGTTGTTTATAAATTGGAACTTGGGATATTTATCCACAAATATTATAATAGTAATAATTTACAATCCTTGTTTTTCAAATATTTTCTTCCAATACGTGATGTCCATGCATACAAAACCAGATGTTCCATATTAGCCGTTTATTATTTACCTCAAGCGAAAATATAAAAACCAGATATTCCATATTAGCCGTTTATTATTTACCTCAAGCGAAAATATAAAACCAGATATTCCATATTAGCCGTTTATTATTTACCTCAAGCGAAAATATAAAACCAGATATTCCATATTAGCCGTTTAATATTTACCTCAAGCGAAAATATAAAACCAGATATTCCATATTAGCCGTTTATTATTTACCTCAAGCGAAAACAAAGGTTTTTTGCATAAAATCCTCTAAAGTATATTTGTGCAAATGTTTTGTCAAATATTGGAGTTGAATTCAAAACTGTGGCACTTACAGTTAAACACCAAACGATGTAAGATTTTTTTATTTCTAAGTTCTGTCCTGTTTAATAATTTTATTATTTTACAGTATTGTTTTGTTTTATGTGAAATCTGAATGCTCATTTACCTGTAATAATATACAAAAACTTTGAAACACCTATCATTAGTGGTGTATATCAGATATTAATTTGTGTATTGTGCTATCGTTAGTGATGTACATCAGATATTAATTTGTGTATTGTACTATCGTTAGTGGTGTATAACAGATATTATTTTGTGTATTATGCTATCGTTAGTGGTGTACATCAGATATTAATTTGTGTATTGTGCTATCGTTAGTGGTGTACATCAGATATTAATTTGTGTATTGTGCTATCGTTAGTGGTGTACATCAGATATTAATTTTCGTATTGTGCTATCGTTAGTGGTGTATAACAGATATTATTTTGTGTATTATGCTATCGTTAGTGGTGTATAACAGATATTATTTTGTGTATTATGCTATCGTTAGTGGTGTACATCAGATATTATTTTGTGTATTGTACTATAGTTAGTGGTGTACATCAGATATTATTTTGTGTATTGTACTATAGTTAGTGGTGTAAATCAGATATTATTTTGTGTATTGTACTATAGTTACTGGTGTACATCAGATATTATTTTGTGTATTGTACTATAGTTAGTGGTGTACATCAGATATTATTTTGTGTATTGTACTATCGTTAGTGGTGTATAACAGATATTATTTTGTGTATTGTACTATCGTTAGTGGTGTATAACAGATATTATTTTGTGTATTGTACTATAGTTGGTGGTGTACATCAAATATTAATTTGTGTATTGTACTATAGTTAGTGGTGTATAACAGATATTATTTTGTATATTGTACTAACGTTACTGGTGTGATATTTTCGTTATAACTGTTCCATAAAACAGTTACTTATATGTACCCAGGTGGGACAGCGGTAAGTGTATGGACTTACAACGCTGAAATTTGGGGTTCGATTCCACTCGGTGGACATAACAGATAGAGCAGATTGTTGTAAAACAAACAAGTAACTTATATTGTTATTCCTTTTTTTTTTTGAAAGCTCAAACAATGTGTTTCGGGTTTAATTTGCCACAAATGTTCGTTTCCTTGGATACCTTCTACAGGTAAATGAAGCGCAACGTTTTTGAGTTTAATTTGCCACAAATGTTCGTTTCCTTTGATACCTTTTACAGGTAAATGAAGCGCAACGTTTTTGAGTTTAATTTTCCACAAATGTTCGTTTCCTTGGATACCTTCTACAGGTAAATGAAGCGCAACGTTTTTGAGTTTAATTTGCCACAAATGTTCGTTTCCTTGGATACCTTCTATAGGTAAATGAAGCGCAACGTTTGACCTTCGCCGAGATAAATATATCTTTATTATTACACATGAACAAATAAAACTAAATAAAAGTAAGCCTGCAATGGGGTGCTTCAACGCTTTAACTGGTATATTTCGAACTTTTTTTTTTTTACAGGTTGGTAGTTCTGTTTTCAAGGGATTAGTTTGGAAAACTAAATCTCTCTAATATAAACATTAATCCCATTAGGAGAGAAAAATGAGCACTTTGATAGTTTCAAACGTTATACTTATGAAGAATGCTTATTCAGGAAATCCCAATAAAACAGTCTATAAAATATTAATTACATTCTATTTACGTAAAAGTTATTATTTCGTAACAAGACTCTTTATTCTATCCCATCCACCATACTCTAAAACAACTGGATCGACAAAAAACCAATGAAAAACTTTATTAGGAGAGCTCAGGGAGCATTTAATCGGATTTATTACAGCGTCCCTGCTCACTGAAGAAAGGATTGGTTCTCTAATGGAAATACTCAGGTAATAGTTGTTAGTTGTTGAAAAGTTTAATACCACCGTGCTAACAAAAACGTAGATTAATGACAGTAATAGATGAAACTAGAAATAACAAGATTAATTCCAAAAAAAAAAAACCTAAACCTTATAAACCTACTTTCAATAACTGTTATCTTTTATTCAAAAAAATATATTAAAATTGTCCGTAATTAAGAGATTTTTATAGTAAAAGTAGGCGTTAAATTGTTACTTTTAACGTAAAGAAACACAATGGGCTGCTTGCGTTCTGTCCACCGAACTAACTGAACCTCGGATTTTAGTGTTACAAGTCCATACACTTACCGCTGACCCACCGATAGAGTACACGAGTTTGTTGTTTTTGTAGAGCGAAGGTACAAAATGGGCTGGCTATCTGCGCTCCCTGGAGAATCAAATCCCAGACTTACAAGTCCATACACTTACCGCTGACCCACCGAGAGAGTACACGAGTTTGTTGTTTTTGTAGAGCGAAGGTACAAAATGGGCTGGCTATCTGCGCTCCCTGGAGAATAAAATCCCAGACTTACAAGTCCGTACAGTTACTGTTGTCCCATTGTGGAAACGACATTAGTTCATTGGAACTGAAAAATATTTTTTGATAACGATTTCTTGTTGTTTAAACCACACGTTTAATTGAATTAGTCAATTTGATTAAAACATTCGGATTTAAAGTAACTTTAATAAGACATATATAAATAAGCTGACAGTTATATGTACTGTCTCGACAACGTATCATCCGTGAATAACTCTATTCCTTACCTTATTAAACATCTTTTGTTTCTTTGTTTTGAATTTCGCGCAAAGCTACACGAGGGCTATCTGCGCTAGCCGTCCCTAATTTAGCAGTGTAAGACTAGAGGGAAGGCAGCTAGTCATCACTACCCACCACCAACTCTTGGGCTACTCTTTTACCAACGAATAATAACCATTACAACGTCTCCCACTGCTGAAAGGGCGAGCATGCTTGGTGGGGCGGGGATTCGAACCCGCGACCCTCAGATTGTGAGTCGAGCGCCCCCTAACCGCCTGGCCTGGAGACTCCGATACTCTATATTTGGTGGAAGTATAATGAGGGAAAAAAAATACCAAATATTAATGTAAACTCTGGAGTAAAAAAAAGTATAAAGATAACAAAAACCAAGCTTTGGTTCAAACAAATAAGTTCTCTGGCGTTTAGTGATTATCTAATACATAATACTGTGTCCAGCATGGGGAATCGAACCCTAAACTTACCGCTGTCTTCCCGGGGGTAATAGGTACATGTAGGACATGAATGTTGTTATTTTCTCTTTGAATATAAGAAAGATATTCGGAAACGTTAACAAGATATCCAAGTCATTCTGCTTGTTTGTTTGAAGAAAATAGACAAGAAAAATGGTACATAAAATTGCCCTAACTCCTGGGAGTAAATAAAATAAATTAACGCTATTTTTTCATCCCCTGAGGGGTGTGTTCGTATCTTCACCGAGCTTTTACTATAGAGAGTTATAAAGCAAACACCCTAATTAACGAATGTGTCTAGATTCCAAAAAGTATCTGGCTATCTAATAACGCAATACGCAAGAAACAAAACTGGCATGATTTATCATTTCCATCCTAGAGTTAAGTACACAAACTCTCGACAATGAAACGACAGGAGGTAACGAAAGAATATTAAAGCTCAGATGAAAATTAATGAAACCAATTTTTCTCTGAAAATACTTTTTTTTCCACAATATATACGTGATTTAATTATGTCTTGTAATCTTCGCTTCGCTTCACAAAAAATAGACAGATTTTTTCTTCGGTGATCCCAGTTTTTTTTCCCCACAATAACCACACGTTTAACAAAACATTTTGTTTTAAATGTTGAACAAGGATGACGTGTGTTTGACAGGCAGATTGTGAACGTTTCCAATAACCACACGTTTAACAAAACATTTTGTTTTAAATGTTGAACAAGGATGACGTGTGTTTGACAGGCAGATTGTGAACGTTTCCAATAACCACAGGCTTAACAAAACATTTTGTTTTAAATGTTGAACAAGGATGACGTGTGTTTGACAGGCAGATTGTAATAACCACGCGTTTAACAAAACATTTTGTTTTAAATGTTGAACAAGGATGACGTGTGTTTGACAGGCAGATTGTAATAACCACGCGTTTAACAAAACATTTTGTTTTAAATGTTGAACAAGGAAGACGTGTGTTTGACAGGTAGATTGTAATAACCACACGTTTAACAAAACATTTTGTCATGAATGTTGAACAAG
>NW_013672371.1:7171-10593 GCF_000517525.1 Limulus polyphemus
GCCCGCAGACATACCGCTGTGCCAGTGGGGTGTGTGGAGGAACCAAAGACAGGGAAAAAGTAGTTACTTCTGTGAGTAACGTGAACCGATTGATTGTTTTTTATTTTTAAAAGTCTGCTCCGTTTGAGCATCGAATATGCTATCTTACTTGTGTACAATAGTTAATAAAAATTCTGAAGTATGACTTGTGTTAAGAAACTTAATTGAGGCATTAACCGAAAGTTGTGATCACAGTCTCCTACATAATAATCCTTAACTTGTTTACATAACTTATCCATAGAGAGAAACTATAGATTTTGTAAGAAAAGAACACGGAAAAAAATATGAAAATGTCTTTCAGTGTCGATAATTATTTAAACTACTTGATAGAATCTATACTTTCTTGGCTTGAAAATAATAAGTACTGGTTTACGAGCTCAACATAAAGAAGAAACTTTATGCGCTAAAATTTTGCCTTATGAGGTAATACCTAGTTGAAGTACATTAATATGAAGTACACGTGTCTCTTGTAATTCAAATATTACTTTCATTTGAAGCAACAGTTACACGTTTTCTTAAGCAGCGTGAATGGTGATCAATGCTAGAAGCACAACGTAGACTAACAACAATATTAGGTTATACTTTTTGTTGCTAAGCAACATGACATAAAAGCCATATTTGAAACAACAGTTGTACGTTTTCTTAAGCAGCGTCAACGGTTATCAATGCTAGAAGCACTACATAGTGTAACAACAATAGTAGGTTATACTTTTTGTTGCTAAGCAACATGACATATTTGAAGCAACAGTTGAAAGTTTTCTTAAGCAGCGTGAATGGTGATCAGTGCTAGAAGTATTAATGGCCTTTCTAGCTTTCACAAAATAATTGACATAAGAAACTATGCTGATTATACATTTGTATCTTATAACCCGCAGGTTATTATGTTCATAAATAAAAGCTTTGTAAGTGCAATTAAAGCTCCAGGAGAGTGCCAAGCCTAAAATCAATTTATTAATGCGTCTTCTAGATTATATGAAATAAGTACTAAATAAGCCTTTATGAAACATTAAGTTTAGGCCTACAAAAACATCATCAAAATTATCTATAAAAAAATAATTAATTAATACGGTCTTGTTTACAATATAAGTATGACAAAGTTTGAAAACAAGATAAATATTTACGATTTGGTCACCATACGGAATCGAATCCTGAATTTTAGCGTTATAGGTCGGTAAGTTTACGGCTGACCCACTGAGGGATAGATATCATATTACAGTTCTTACAGTGGTTAAACAACATAATATCATCAGCTGCATACACTCAATGTTAATATAAGAGTCAGTGTAAAAACAACATAATATCATCAGCTGCATACACTCAATGTTAATATAAGAGTCAGTGTAAAAACAACATAATATCATCAGCTGCATACACTCAATGTTAATATAAGAGTCAGTGTAAAATTCACCAGTGTTGTTTTTACACTGACTCTTATATTCAGATATTGGTGTTGTATACTAATCACCAGTGTTGTATTCAGATATTGGTGTTGTATACTAATTATAGTCAGTGTAAAAACAACACTGGTGATTAGTATACAACACCAATATCTGAATATAATAGTCAGTGTAAAAACAACACTAGTGATTAGTATACAACACCAATATCTGAATATAATAGTAAGTTTAAAAACAACACTTGTGATTAGTATACAACACCAATATCTGAATATAATAGTCAGTGTAAAAACAACACTGGTGATTAGTATACAACACCAATATCTGAATATAATAGTCAGTGTAAAAACAACACTGGTGATTAGTATACAACACCAACGTTTTGAATAAAAAAACAAACCTTTTTAATAAACGGAGACTACGAATTCATTTCATGAACGATCTTAATTTTGATTGGCTCACAAAGGAATTTACCGACGTTTGACTCCCTCGACTGCACTTTTCTGCCTCTTTGTTGGTCAAGCTTGATTTCGAAAAAAAATATTTATTTCAGTTAGCTATGAAATGTGAGGTTAGGGTATATTGGGGGTGGGGTTGGTAGTACTTGCCCCGTCACTTTTTGACAGGCTATACGCTAGTATGAATATAAAAGTCTGTGTGATATCAAACATTATTACTATTATCATATAGTACAGAACACTAACATATGAAACTGGATAACAACAAACAACCATAGATGACGCTACAAATATGCCTTCTTTTACAGCTCACTTTGATACTCCTTAATGACCTTATGAATTGAGTTGATAAATCTACGTTTATTCACTGTATAAATATGTTGACAATATCTATCTACAAAAAACACCTTTATTATTTCTGTTCCTGAATTACACAATTATTAACTTGGACTTAATTTAAGATTTAAAAGCTTTGCGAATACTTTTTAGTTGAATGGGAATCGTTGGTTTGTGGTAGTTTTAACTTTGTTTGAGAAGCAGTAAATAAATCAACTAAGGGAATAGTGCTTGTACGGATTATCTGTGGTAACCTCCTTCCATATGGTTGATATACTGATGATTTAACCTCCTTTTCATATGGTTGATATACTGATGATTTAACCTCCTTTCATATGGTGGATATACTGATGATTTAACCTCCTTTCATATGGTTGATATACTGATGATTTTGGAACAAAGTCCAAAATCCAGTTATTGTTTGTTTCATGAAAATATAAAAGGTATATAAGCTGATTGCATCAACGATGTTTATCATGATAATTAACATGCTGATTTAATTGACTCAAGAATCAGGATTATGTTGTTCACCATTTAAAAATAAACTTTAGGCTTTACACGCATTAACTCTAGATGTTGAAAAAAAACTATTTTTAATTAAAACTTTTTTTTTGGAACATTTAAAAAAAATTAAACTCGAACTCCAAAACCTATAACTAAGTTGCAAGGAATTTTAAAAGTTATTAGATGAACTTATTGTTTGTTCACAAGTATATCGATATAACATGACCTCTACACATAATAGAAAATAACTGAGTTAGTTTCAAAGAATTAAAATACGTTTTACTCGGCTAAATCCTCCAGTTATATCCGTCTGGACTTTTCACACAGGTCAAACCAGCATGTATGAAACTGTGGCCTAATCACGAGGCTTGTATAATGATTAAAGCAACCATCGTACATATTCCCTCTGGCTAATCACGATCAGCTGCAGAGATAAATCCATACCACCATATAAACTGTTTCCAATTAACGTTAGTAATTCTACTGGCTTATGTGCAAAATAAAAAGTATAGAAAAGATATTGGCAAACTCTGCTCTTTTAAATGCTGGCTAATGGAAATTTACAGAACTAACGTGTAAGCCTTTGTTTTGTTTCAGAGCAAAACCACATTGGGCTATCTTCTGTGTCCACCTCAGGATCGTAGCGTTGCAAGTCCGTAGATGTTTGTTTGTTTGTTTTGAATTTCGT
>NW_013672371.1:11490-14135 GCF_000517525.1 Limulus polyphemus
GTATATATATATATATATATATATATATATATAATATCTACCAAAACTGATTCGTGTAGATACTTAAATATGCTACGTTATATTTCTTGCCGATAGCATCTGTTTAGAATTTAAAGTTGTCATTCTTTCAACAACTTCAATTCGAATAATAGCATACATCTTTGAAGACTCACTTGAATTCTTTTGAAAAAAAATGTTTACTAGAACAGTTATTATTGTGGAAATATTTATAGTAAAACGCCTCTTGCCGGCTCTGTTAGAAGCCTGCAAATCGATTAGATATTTGACTGCTATATAAAACAGAATTGTCAAATAGTTATTGAGCTGCCACACACGCGAAACAAATTTTGTGATGACCAATAAATCACTAAATGCACGTATTTGTATTTTTCCTTAGATAAAATGTAAACGGAATCTAAGCCTAATGGATACGTCAGCGCTCAACCACACATCGTCTGCTCAGGAAATGTACAAACACTTAACACAATAATGTCCAAAAGAGGGTTATCTAACTATCAGAACGACTGCCGAGGCAAGTAGGGTTAGATACAACAGTCTTTTCATTATGTAGAAGCCATAAAATGTATGATATATTCTTTTGTAAGTTACTACGTTTTCATGATAAAATATTCATACCGTGTTTACATTTTCCTTCTGAAAGCACTTTTCTGCGTGTTCAACATAAGGCTACTTCTAAGTTTTACATCTTCCTAATTTCAAATCAACATAAAAACAACATTCCGTCTCATGATTCCGTTTTCTATATACAACGTATACTTACCGTTTCCACTTCATTCAAGTAATTTTAACGCCAGTTCGATTTCTTTGGACGTTAAAGGCGTAGAGTGGTTTATGTTCTATATTTATTATTTTATTTTATGGACCCCACAGTTGGTATAAAATTGTCGTTTCACGTTCTTTTCATCCAACTGCATAAGAAAAATCAAACGGTAGGACATTTTTTTTGGCGCGGAGTTATCTGTACTCACTGTTGAATTACGTAAACTGTTTTCCTGTAGAAAATGTGACGGTGAGTAGGGTTACCTCCAAGTGAAATAGTGCATTTTTTCAAGATCTACGTATGGTTCACAGACAAAAAGAAAGGGCAATATAATCACGATTCTAAGTGGTTCAGAGTTGAAATTAAATAACAACTAACCAATTAATAAACCAAACAGGAACAAACTTCTTCGGGTATTGGTTATTGAAAAATGTTCTCATCCGATCACTACAAATGTCCATTGAAAACCCAACCAATACAGACAGCATAGACAACTGCTAAAAAATTGTACTTTAATAACATGTCAAACACAGAATAGTGCCGCTTAATTAATGTTGACTTCTTTCAAGTACAATATCAAACGATAAGCCTTATTATCTATCTATATATATATATATGTATGTATAGATATATAAATGTTTTAATTGTGTTAAGTAAAACAGTAACAAAATAAAAATAAGACATTCTACTACACAACATTTCAAGGAACAATATTCATCATCATTACATTATTAATAACTCCTGATCTAAAAGTAAGTTAACTCTATTGATCATAATTAATTAAGACATTCTACTGCACAGCACTTCTGGGAACAATATTCATCATCATTACATTATTAATAACTTCCGGATAAAAGTAAGTTAACTCCATGGATCATAATTAATTAAGACATTCTACTGTTCAGCACTTCTGGGAACAATATTCATCATCATTACATTATTGATAACTCCGGATCAAAAGTAAATTAGCTATTGTAAAGAAAAAGTTACTTATAAATTAATGAAGCCAACTGTTTATAACAAACTTGCTGGAATGCAATATGAAAACTAAAACCTATAGCACTAGGAATACGTAGCGTCATAAATGAACCGTTGCTGTTTACGATATTTTCAACAGTTTTAACTCGTTCACAAGCCATACCTTTCGAGAACCACATTGTTTTCCGTAGCCATGGGTCGGATCAGTCCCATAAGGAAAAGTTTCTGCAATGATTATTTCCTACAATTGATAACGTGACTATTGTTGCTTGAAATACAGAGTTAACGATTGACGAACCTTTGTTCAAAAAACTAAAATCATTGTTTACGGGTAATAAAAGGATCTAGAATTAATCAATGGTACTATCAACATCTGTGAGTCTGTTTGTTTCTTTGTTTTAGAACAAAGCCACATTGGGCTATCTACTATGTATGTCATCCAAGGGGAATCGAACCCCGGGTTTTAGCGCTGTTTTCCCGCGGTCCCGTTCAGTTTCCCTAGAATTACGCATATATATAATTTTGACACAACAAATGAGTCTTTTAACAGACACAATAGAATAAATTTGAGTTCGTGTATTTTGTTTTTTATTCCTCCTGGTATAAACGTGTTGCGTGATATCTGGCGCGGAGAAACATAGTTGTCATCGGACTTGTCGATTGTTTAGATTTAATATTATTATAATAATAATAAACTGGTATTCTTACTTCATTCTGAGGCTAAACCGTATAGGGGCATAAAAATATGTAACAATATTTATATGTAAATAAGAAATATGTGACAAGTGGCCACGTTATAGACACAAGGTTGAGAAACAGTGGTTCTTAATTATGAACTGCTCAACAGAGGGAGGGCAGCTATTGTTTGTTTGAAGTTAGCACAAAG
>NW_013672371.1:15135-16478 GCF_000517525.1 Limulus polyphemus
GAATCGAGCGCCTTATCCACCTGGCCATGCCGGGCCAATGATAATTGATTAAATAATGTCTGCATCCAGTTTCGTGTAACCTGTATTATTACTAAAACGTGAGGTAACGAAAAATTATAATTCTGTATTTCATCGAACACATCGTATGTTGAGTAAGAAATTTAAAGTTAAAAAAAAATCTTCAGGTCTTTTACACAATCCTGATTTCCTTTCTTAAAAATAATGTTTCATTTTTTTTTAAAGGTAGCTTCGTATTAGAGAAAGGAAGAAAAAATATTTAGGCTTTTTGAGTGTTATTTTTTGGAATTTATATGATGTTATACACGAATTGTCCGGTGTGTTACGTTTTAGGTGTGACACTATCCGAGGTCAATGTTCGATACATTTAAAGAAGAAGACCTAGCATAGAGGCAGACACACCTCTTTTCACCAGCCAATTAACAGTTCATTAGTAAGCTAGTGTTTTTGTTATTATAATACAGAGTGTATCTAAAATCAGTAGGCTTTGTATATGGTAGACTAGGATTTAAAATAAATTAAAATAATACAAAAACAGCCCACACTTACAGATGTAGTGTAAGAATATCACATAGTTTGTTATACAATATCTATTGGTCTAAGTGTTATTATATAGGAATGACTGGCGGCCTTTAACTCTAACTTACTGTTGTTGTTATATTACTAATGTGGCATCTTAACTGGCCTATCTCTACAGATGACGGATTGTTTGAGACTGATCTCAACGCGTTAACTGCCATATCTCTACAGATGGCGGACTGTTAGAGACTGATCTCAACAAGTTAACTGCGTATCTCTACAGATGGCGGACTGTTAGAGACTGATCTCAACAAGTTAACTGCCGTATCTTGCCAGATGGCGGACTGTTAGAGACTGATCTCAACAAGTTAACTGCCGTATCTCTACAGATGGCGGATTGTTAGAGACTGATCTCAACAAGTTAACTGCCGTATCTCGACAGATGGCGGACTGTTAGAGACTGATCTCAACAAGTTAACTGCCGTATCTCTACAGATGGCGGATTGTTAGAGACTGATCTCAACAAGTTAACTGCCGTATCTCTACAGATGGCGGATTGTTAGAGACTAATCTCAACAAGTTAACTGCCGTATCTCGACAGATGGCGGACTGTTAGAGACTGATCTCAACAAGTTAACTGCCGTATCTCGACAGATGGCGGACTGTTAGAGACTGATCTCAACAAGTTAACTGCCGTATCTCTACAGATGGCGGATTGTTAGAGACTGATCTCAGCAAGTTAACTGCCGTATCTCGACAGATGGCGGACTGTTAGAGACTGATCTCAACAAGTTAACTGCCGTATC
>NW_013672371.1:17478-25382 GCF_000517525.1 Limulus polyphemus
GGCGGATTGTTAGAGACTGATTTCAGCAAGTTAACTGCCGTATCTCTACAGATGGCTGACTGTTAGAGACTGATCTCAGCAAGTTAACTGCCGTATCTCTACAGATGGCGGATTGTTAGAGACTGATCTCAGCAAGTTAACTGCCGTATCTCTACAGATGGCGGACTGTTAGAGACTGATCTCAGCAAGTTAACTGCCGTATCTCGACAGATGGCGGACTGTTAGAGACTGATCTCAGCAAGTTAACTGCCGTATCTCGACAGATGGCGGACTGTTAGAGACTGATCTCAACAAGTTAACTGCGTATCTCGACTGATGGCGGACTGTTAGAGACTGATCTCAACAAGTTAACTGCCGTATCTCGACAGATGGCGGACTGTTAGAGACTGATCTCAGCAAGTTAACTGCCGTATCTCTACAGATGGCGGATTGTTAGAGACTGATCTCATTGAACCTTTTAGATCATGAGTTTCTATCTATTTGTACAGCAGATTGACTTATGTTTAAATAAAAGTTTTATGGGGGAGGGCATCTTCCCTACTAGCAACTTACTTTTGCAAGTAAGATGAAATAAGTTGAAGTCAGTAAAACCATTTACTAAGAGAAGCTGTTGAAGTGACATTATGGCTTCACGTAACCGTACAAACCAAACATACAGAATAAACAGGGCTTGTGATAACCACAACTAAAGGGAACTAAATATCGTTTTGTTTCTATCCAAACGTGCCGACTTGATCTCGGTGTCTCTAAAGAACACATTTGATTAAACACAAAGTTAACTCAAGATTTAATACAGACTTAGCCTACTAGCACAATTTAGACAAGTGAATAAATTAAGATTAGATTTACAAACAAATAAACTAAATTTGCACGTGTTGTTTTATTCATTATTAAATTACACATACTTCCAATTTTTTGTGGTTTCTTTTGAATTTCGTGCAAAGCTACACGAGAGCCATCTGTGCTAGTCGTCCTTAATTCAGCAGTGAGAGACTAGAGGAAAGACAGCTAGTCAACACCACCCACCGCCAACTCTTGGGCTACTCTTTTACCAACGAATGGCGGTATTAACTGCATTTTATAACGCCCCCACGGCTGAATGGGCGAGCATGTTCGGTGTGACGGGGATTCAAATCTGCGACACACAGACTGCGAGTCGAGCGCCCCCTAACCACCTGTCCATGCCAGACCTTCTACTTTCGAACTCATAAATTAATTTGAAATAAGAGAATACTCGTGAAATGCCTATGGAAAAATACTTTCTGATATGAACTATGTCTAAAAAACAAAGAGCATACTCGTGAAATACCTATGGAAAAATACTTTCTGATATGAACTATGTCTAAAAAACAAAGAGAATACTCGTGAAATGCCTATGGAGAAATACTTTCTGATATGAACTATGTCTAAAAAACAAAGAGAATACTCGTGAAATGCCTATGGAGAAATACTTTCTGATATAAACAATATCTAAAAAACAAAGAGTATACTCGTGAAATACCTATGAAAAAATACTTTCTGATATGAACTATGTTTAAAAAACAAAGAGAATACTCGTGAAATACCAATGGAAAAATACTTTCTGATATGAACTATATCTAAGAAACAAACAGAATACCCGTGAAATGCCTTTGTTTGTTTTTTAGATATTGTTTATATCAGAAAGTATTTTTCCGAGCATACTCGTGAAATACCTATGGAAAAATACTTTCCGATATAAACAATATCTAAGAAACAAAGAGCATACTCGTGAAATACCTATGGAAAAATACTTTCTGATATAAACAATATCTAAAAAACAAAGAGCATACTCGTGAAATACCTATGGAAAAATACTTTCCGATATAAACAATATCTAAGAAACAAAGAGCATACTCGTGAAATACCTATGGAAAAATACTTTCCGATATAAACAATATATAAGAGACAATGGTTTCTCTCAGAGCGTACAGCGATGACCCATACTGAGAAACTATTATTAAAAATTAGACGATTTGTCTACAGAAAAATCTTCTCTGACGTCACAGGGCATCTTTATTATGCGTATTAATAGAACAACTTCAAGGATTCCTGGAACTATTAACCAGATTTGAAAAAAAAAAAAAAGCTTTTGCTCACACGTTTAGGCACTTCCATTCCAGTCCCCTGTTAGTTGTAAGGAATACGAAAACAAATTAATAAACGATACTTTAAATGTAAATGATACAAACGGTGGTAATTAGCCCACCATAAAAGATTTATCTTTATGAAAGAAAATCGGTTAACAAACAAGAACACGAAATCCTTCTTTCTTAACAACTTGTATAACAATCAATTTTTAAAGGTCTTTTTTTTTTCTTCTAATTATTCAGCTCACAGTCACGTGCAGCCACTACATAAAGAACTAATTATTGGTTTGATATTCCAACATAGTGACGTAAACCAACTTATATCTCGATATGAAAGTATCTTATGATATATTCCCATCATTTAGCTTTAGATATTAAATAAATAGTTCAACATCAAAACACTATATCAGATTAGTCTATGCTGTTCACTTGACAACTCGGCATAGTTCGTTTGTTTGTACGAGCACAAAGCTGCAAAAAAAAAGGGGGGGGAGGCTGTGTCTAATGCAGGGATCAAACATTGAATTTTAGCGTTGTGAGCCTTCAAATTTACCGCTGAGCCACCGGGAAGTGGCTTAGTATAGACTATAACGATTTCAAAAAGTATTTTCTGTTAATAATAACATGATCTGAGAAATTAATTTTAAAACACTAGGATGGTCCCCAAGCTTGAATTGTGGGTTGTTGTTGTTGCTGCTGTTGACAAGAACATAAATTGGAGAGACGTAACTTGTTTAATATCTGTAATTTGTTATAGTAAATCAAAGCAGGAATAGAGTTATAGGTGTCCCAATCTCCCTCAAAAAAAAAAAAAGAGACATTTGATCACTTGAAAAAGAGAGAAAAAAAACACAACAATACATGTAATATATAATACAATTGTTGATTGTTTATTGACCTTCTCAATTTTTAATATACAAAACTGTGGTAACTATTCTGAATATCCTACGAACAATGACGTGAACCTTAGCTAGAATGTTTTACTTGTTTTCTACTTTAAAACAAAAAGAAGAAGAAAAAACTTCGCACCTATTTGTTTCGAATATGGATATTTTCAGTCTGGCTTATGACAATTGGATATTTATAACAATCGCTCTACTATACCTATAGGCCTAGCATGGCCAGGTGGTTAGGGCACTCGACTCGCAATTTGCGGGTCGCGGGTTCGAATCCCCGTCACACCAAAACATACTCAGCCGGTTTCTGGACTACTCTCGAATATTCACCTCCAAACGAAATTATAGGTGCGAGAAACACCATACGAAACTTTTTGAGATTGAAGCAAATGTAACACATTAATCACTTGATTTGTGTTCTATAGACAGGTTTGGATACGCTGTGTTACATTTATGTTATTCTTCCTTTTATATACACACACATATATATCGCTCAGGCGTTTTAACAAAAACCAGTTTTGGTTTTTAAAGGCTTCACTCTCAAACTGAACGAGTTAAGTTACAGTGTGCAGTAATACAACTAAGATTACTAAAATATACATAATTATTATGTTAGCTCGCACGCTAAATGTAGACGCACGTACGATGCCTAATTTAGCAACCACTTCAGTTGACATCCTTGATTAGCAGCGTTTCGTGCGGCGTAGCGATCACTGCACGAGAAACTGGAGTTGCTTGTTTTCTGCACGACTTCATTACAATATACTCCTGCTGTTAAACTTCGTGTTAACCTGAAATAATCGACAGTGATAAATCAGCCTTGAAGCTTTATTTCCGTTTGACCAAGTGTATTTTTAAACTTTAGGGTAGCCCAAAGGAAGGGGGGTGGGAGACAGATATTCTATCTTACGCCTATTACTCTACGTGATAATTTCAAAAAATAAAACTAAAAAAAAGTGTTAGTGACACACGATTTTGTTTGTTTGTTTTTGTTGTTAAGCACAAAGCTACACAATGGACTAGCTGTGATCTGCAGGCCACAGGTATCGAACTCCGATTTTTAGAGTCTGTAAGCCTCCATACTTATCGCTCAGCCATTGGGAGCCACGGTTTTATAAACAGGGATTTTCTATGGCATTCGCCCCCCCCCAGTGGCACAGCGGTAAGTCTGCGGACTTACAACGCTAGAATCCAGGTTTCGATACCCGTGGTGGGCAGAGCACCGATAGCCCATTGTGTAGCTTTGTGCTTAATTACAAAACAAACAAACAAGCATTCGGTTAAAGTACAGGTTTTTCATGTCGCTTAAGCTGATCTACATACTTGCACTATACATTGCGCACGTGCGTGTGTAATCGCGCCGAACACATAAGAACTTTTAATTTTCATATATGATTGACTATAAGGAAGGCAGCTAGTCAAGAATGTCCGCCACCAACTCTTGAGCTACTCTAATCGAATGGCGGAATCTGACCGTCACACCTATAATGCACCCAAAGCCCAAAAACTTCGGAGCGCGTTTTCTGTGGTAATGGGACGGGAATCACACATCTTCAGAATGGCATTCCAGCATGCTAACCACTAGGGTGAGGCCATACACGGCCAAATGAAGTACTTCTATTTTAGAAACGCGCTTACTTGTCTTGTGACATTTTGTCAATAAACCGTTTCTTATATAATAGCAGTCTTTAGCAGAAAAAAAAAGTTTGAAATGAGCTTAATTTATTTTCAGAACATTAAAATTATTCAATCTTAATTATAGAGAATTTTTTCCTTCTCCAACAAACCAGAACCATCCGAAAAGTAGGTTGTCTTTTTCTAATTGAAGATCTGTAGCTATGACAACTAATTGCCTATAGCAACACACTTTGTTTTTGGATCATTCCTTGAATACTATTCTATAAGTTCGTGTTTCTAGGCACTAATCGTGTTCACTTTTGTGGTACGTATCAAAGGCTAAGAGCCAATGATGTTTAGGTGTTTTTTTTTTGGGGGGGGGAGGGTTCAGTGACCAAAGTTAAGCGAAGTGCATTAAATATACTTCATATACTATAAAAGGTAGTCGGTAAAAACCAGACAGAAACTAATTAGCCTTTGTGTGTGTTTGAGTTTATCTCTAAAACTAATGAAAATCTCCTCCAGAGGGACACATTTGGAAACACAAATACATTAATAATTAAAGTTTTAGAAAAATAATAAAAACACTTTAGTGTTTAATGTAACCCCTGAAGAGATAATTCTCTTTTTTTCCTCCTCCTCCGTGATACGTGTTTGCAGGTGGTCCAGTATTTTCACTTTAAGATACAGCCTCTGTAGGGTTTAGTTATAAACCACACGGAAGGATCGAATCACAGGATAAGTAAGAGAGCGAAGTAAAGGTAAAAACTGGGAAGCAATGAAAATAAACATAATTAAGAATGTGATATTATTAATGGGGTTTAAAAAACTAAATCAAACAGATTATTAATGGGGTTTAAAAACTAAATACAAAACATTACTTATGGAGTTTAAAAACCATGTAAAACACATTATTAATGGGTTTTAAAAACTAAATAAAACACATTATTAATGGGATTTAACAACTATGTAAAACACATTATTAATGGGGTTTAAAAAACTAAATACAACTCATTACTAATGAGGTTTAAAACTAAATACAACACATTATTAATGGGGTTTAAAAGCTAAATCAAACACATGATTAATGGGATTTAAAAAACTAAATCCAGCATATTATTAATGAGGTTTAAAAAACTAAATATAACTCATTACTAATGGGGTTTAAAACTAAATACAACACATTATTAATGGGGTTTAAAAAACTAAATACAACACATTACTAATGGGGTTTTAAAAATCAGAAACACATTATTAATGGGGTTTAAAAGCTAAATAAAACACATTATTAATGGGGTTTAAAAAAATCAGAAAGATGACAAAGACAGAAATGAATCACCACTATTAAACAGATTGATTCGATAATAAAAATAGAATGTAGGAAATCACTGAACATAAATAATAGAAGTAAAAAAATAATATTGTAGTAAAAGCCCAAACCTAAACAATGGGCTATACGCGATCTGCCCATCGCCGGTATCGAATAAAGCCATAACGTTAAAAACCGGGTTTCGATACCCGTGGTGGGCACAGCACAGATAGCCCATTGTGTAGCTTTGCGCTCAACTACAAACAAACAAATCAAGTTACGAGTACCTACCAAACCGCAGAGAAATATCTCGCATACTTACATCAGAGCCATTAAAAATATTGTAATAGTCGATTGATGAGATAATTTTTGTCAGAGTAATATCCACGACCAGAAGATGTAAAAGTGACTGTAGATCAGAGGACATTTAAATGTAGCAGGACGTTATACGTTGTTTTAGTTTCAAGGTACAAAGAAGTTGTGTGCTTATTTAAAAAAAATTACTTGGCTTTAAGAGATACTGGGGTCCTATAATGAAGAAACTGTGCTGATAACTAAATTAATGAGATAAGAATTAGATCTCCACACCAAACACTTAAGCAGTCGTCTTATGTGCACTGCTCACACCAAAAAATTAAGCAGTCTTCTTATGTGCACTGCCCACACCAAAAAATTAAGCAGTATTTTTATGTGCACTGCCCACATCAAAAAATTAAGCAGTCGTTTTATGTGCACTGCCCATACCAAACAATTAAGCAGTCTTCTTAGGTACACTACGAAGCAATAACAAACGGTTCATCAGTGTTAGGTGGGTGTGTTTTCAACCAGATGACTGCCTCTGAAATGCCAAAGTTTCCAGATAACTCTATGAAATAACCAAATAGGGCATCTATGTATAATACCTTGGCCACACTTCAACATTGGGTGTTATTACTAGTGGAAACTGTATTTGGCTGTTTAGAGCTGTCAGTACAAACTTTCAAGTTTATCGTCACGTTTCTGGTTCCAGTTTCATTATGTACTATATCACTGGTATAAACTTCTCCAGCCATTCCCGTCCACTAGTACGTTAGTGGTAAGTTTACGGATTTACCACGCACAAGTCCGTGGTTTGATTCCACACTGTGGACAGAGTGTGGCTTTACAATTAGAAAAACAACCGTCCCGTCCTGCACTGTTCATAACATTTTCATCTTGAAGTGCAGTATTATTCTAACAACTGGTCAAATATTTACCTCTTTTTCTGTTTAACTAATAGCTGGGTCTTGTAGTTCAATAGGTCAGAAATTAATGGAAGTTTATACACATGTGGTCAGCTGCAAGTTTTTAGGACTTATTTATTAGTTATGCCACTCAAATCGATCTAATGTTTTTAGTTTCCTGGTTTATGTTATTAGTCCTAAATTCAAAGTAATCTTCAAAGAACAGTTTCAATATTCGTTGTTCAATTAATTATGTAAATCCCAAGTAACAACGTCAGCAGCGTATTTATATAAGTAATTAGAATAATAAACTAAAACACGTATAAACTATTCCTTTCTCGGTGTAGCTTTGTTATGCTATGCGAGAATATTAAATATCATAAAAAGAGTCTTGAATAATCTTGACATGTAAGTGTCCAAAGTTAAGCCTCTCACCGCTAGCTGGACATCCTATGCTCATGTGAGAAAAAAATATGGACTCTTGTTGGCTATATTTAGTCTAAACCTGGCCTGGATTCGCATTTACGGTTCATCCAATACGATTATGTCTAAAGTAAAAGATACAACTCGACAAAACGAGTAATCTTAATGCTTGTAATAAAGTATAGTGAATCGGATGGATAGTAGATATTGTGTTGTTGTGAATCAGATGGATAGTAGATATTGTGTTGTTGTGAATCAGATGGATAGTAGATATTGTGTTGTTGTGAATCAGATGGATAGTA
The DNA here is from genome assembly GCF_000517525.1 of Limulus polyphemus. Classification (NCBI taxonomy): domain Eukaryota; kingdom Metazoa; phylum Arthropoda; class Merostomata; order Xiphosura; family Limulidae; genus Limulus; species Limulus polyphemus. The sequence goes on from NW_013672371.1 coordinate 25,336, forward strand.
GATATTGTGTTGTTGTGAATCGGATGGATAGTAGTTATTGTGTTGTT
>NW_013672371.1:26026-27768 GCF_000517525.1 Limulus polyphemus
GGTGGTGGTTTTACTGCAACCTGTGTTCTGGACGTTAAGATGGGTGGCGGTTTTAGTGCAACCTGTGTTCTGGACGTTAAGATAGGTGGCGGTTTTACTGCAACCTGTGTTCTGGACGTTAAGATGGGTGGCGGTTTTAGTGCAACCTGTGTTCTGAACATTAAGATAGGTGGCGGTTTTACTGCAACCTGTGTTCTGGACGTTAAGATGGGTGGCGGTTTTACTGCAACCTGTGTTCTGGACGTTAAGACAGGTGACGGTTTTACTGCAACCTGTGTTCTGAACATTAAGATAGGTGGCGGTTTTACTGCAACCTGTGTTCTGGACGTTAAGATAGGTGGCGGTTTTACTGCAACCTGTGTTCTGGACATTAAGATAGGTGGCAGTTTTACTGCAACCTGTGTTCTGGACATTAAGATAGGTGGCAGTTTTAGTGCAACCCGTGTTCTATTCGATTCGAATGAAACTTACTTATATACAGATGATCTTGTCACTACAAACAACGCATTCTAGATCTTTAACCAACCTTATCTAAAGTGGGTGTTTTTTTTTACACAACACCATTCAATTTTGTTCACTAAAAATATATAGATGTCATTACTAAAGCTGCAAATTGTAAGTTACCACTTAGATTTTTGATAAATACAAAAACTACAACTTTCCAAATCTTACTCTTACATCTATCACACGCATCCCAGTCAACTGGAAGAAATACGTAGAATTTCCTAATTGTATACACAGATTTGACGCACCATGCTTAAACAAGATTTCATATTTAATTGCATTATTGACTAGTTATACTATGATTGTTTCTATGCCAGAAATTCTGTGTTATACTTCTAGGACGTAGATAAATATTCCCAGGGTTTCTGCCCAGTTCTAAACTTATGAAGCATCTTTATTAGTCTCGACTTACAAACATTTCGAATTACTGACACTTATGTAATCTTCACTATTTGACTTGGCTTCGTCTGGTAAGGTTATCAGGTATTTCATCTGCCTTATATCTAACACTAATAAAAAAAAAATGCTCGTCTCGTGACGTATGATATTAATGTGAACTGTACCTTTTATCTTTAATAAGGATTCGAGTTATTATGGTAAGTTTTATACTACTTTATCTCGCTCTATTCAAGAAATTACACCATTATTTCCTAATTTATCGAAAAGTAATTGTAAAGAAACAAAACTACTGCTTTTAGCTATAGTTTCGTCATCGTGTTTAGTTTTAGCTATAGTTTCGTGTCAAGAAAGTTTTTGTAATTTTCAGTCAAATGAAAGTAAATGTGTTCTTTGAAATTCACAGCTTGCGGAAATTACCGATTCTAATGCTAATTATCAGAATAATCTATCGAACGTAACAAATCTTGACATTACTTGGAACGCGGACAGTAATACGGCAATACTAAGAAATCAAGGTTCTCACGCTTTCTGGGGACTGCGGACTTACAACGCTGGAAGATAGCCCTTGTGTAGCTTTGTGCATAATTAAAAAAACAAACAAACATAGAGTAGGGCCCCCAGTGGCACAGCGGTATGTCTGCGGACTTACAACGCTAGAAGATAGCCCTTGTGTAGCTTTGTGCATAATTAAAAAACAAACAAACACAGAGTAGGGCCCCCAGTGGCACAGCGGTATGTCTGCGGACTTACAACGCTAGAAACCGAGTTTCGATACCCGTGGTAGGCAGAGCACAGATAGCCCTTGTGTAGCTTTGTGCATAATTAAAAAACAAACAAAA
>NW_013672371.1:28768-35553 GCF_000517525.1 Limulus polyphemus
GTAGCTTTGTGCATAATTAAAAACAAACAAACACAGAGTAGGGCCCCCAGTGGCACAGCGGTATGTCTGCGGACTTACAACGCTAGAAGATAGCCCTTGTGTAGCTTTGTGCATAATTAAAAAACAAACAAACATAGAGTAGGCTGTAGCCGATTTCTTAATGGATCTTACAAATGCAGTGAATATTAAAAAAAAATCAAAACATATTTTAGCGTTTAAAATTACTTGTACATAACTATGAAGTAACTGTAATCGTTTCCCGGTTTCGATATCCTATTACCGAGAACAAGGTTTTGAGAAGAGTCGGTAGAATACATAACTTACGAACAAACAGGCCTAAAATCAAAGTAGTTGTCCCTGTATGGGAATAGATTAAATGTTCTTTTTTTTTTTATAAGGAATGAAGCAACAACATTTGTAGTACCATCCATAATATCTAAAGATATTTAATAATAATAATAAAAAACACGGCTACTGCACTCTTTCAAACGAAAAGATTAATTAAAATACGATGCATTTATAGCGTTTCTCAGCAAAAAAAAAAAAAAAGTAGATAAAACTACAGGAAACCATGGAACTAGAGCCAAGCCATAAGGTTAGTTTGTACTACTTTTATAGCGTTTGCACTTGTTGCTAAGCGACGGCCATCGTATCGCTGTAGGCGTTTACAAACGAAGCTGCTAATCCAACATGAGAAACGACACTGAGGAATGAGACGCGTGGGAGAAAGTACCGCCATTGTTGCCATAGCAACAGAAGATGATGCAGTTGGTGGCTAGAAGATACGATTATAATTCTTTAAGGCCAAGAGTCAATTTTTGGATGATTCGCTTTTTTTTTTCTTTTTAAAAATATGGTCTGTGTTAGACTAGTTTTAATCATTATATAAGACAGAGTAAGGACAGTACATTATATTAATAACAGACGTAAAGACGCACGTGTTGCGTGCTTGTGACAACTCAAAACACAGTTGTTATTCTACAAATCCGGAACGAGTAGTTACTTAAAAAAATTAAATCCAAATATATGGTTACCAAGCAAAACTACCCGCATAAGAATAACATTCTAAAATTAAATCCAAATATATGGTTATCAAGCAAAACTACCCGCATAAGGATAACATGCTAAAATTAAATCCAAATACATGGTTATCAAGCAAAACTACCCGCATAAGGATAACATTCTAAAATTAAATCCAAATACATGGTTACCAAGCAAAACTACCCGCATAAGGATAACATTCTAAAATTAAATCCAAATACATGGTTATCAAGCAAAACTACCCGCATAAGAATAACATTCTAGACTCCAAAATATTTATCACCGACAGGTCGAAGTCTAGAATATGTCACATGTCCAACCGGTTTTATGAAAGCATACGGCTTGTGTCAACAAAGACCAGATGCCAGTTTCCCAACGAAACGTGTAAAAACCTTGTTATTCGAATCTGGAAAGCAGCTTCTGAAACGGGAGTGGCTTTCCTTTCACGGTATAACTAACTATGAAGTTAACTGCTAGAATGTTTGACAAAAATTTCGATCTAACTTTAAAAACAAGAATATTAGTGATGTAAGTTTGAACACAAGTTACTTACCAAATATTGCTCAGACACAAACAGTAGTCAAGAACATTGGTGATGTAAGTTTGAACATAAGTTACTTACTAAATATTGCTCAGACACAAACAGTAGTTCAAGAACATTGGTGATGTAAGATTGAACATAAGTTACTTACTAAATATTGCTCAGACACAAACAGTTGTTCACTTTGTTTCAATTATCTTTTTAATAATATCTTTAATACCAACTGTATGATACCGACTATACCGACCGTATAGTACCAAACGTATGATACCGACTACACCAACTGTACCGACCGTATATTACCAACTGTATGATATCGACTACACCAACTGTACCGACCGTATAGTACCAACAGTATAATACCAACCGTATAATACCGACTATACCAACTGTACCGACAGTATAATACCAACCGTATGATACCAACTACACCAACTGTACCGATCGTATAATACTAACCGTATGATACCGACTACACCAACTGTACCGACCGTATAGCACCAACTGTACAGTACATTTTGCCGCACCCTATATCGTACATGTATATACAGTTTCAATAATGCTAAAAAAATAAGTTATAAATCTGACATCCATAAAATACTGTCATATTTTCTAGACGTTTGAGTGTTAAAATACACGTGTTAAAAACTGTGTTATCACGACAAAACTAATACATTTTAAAAGGGGCAATTTTCTTGACAAGAATTAACTCCTGTAAACGTATTTCGTTCTCCAAAACTGATCCTCGATTTTCATAATGATCTCGACTGTAAATGTCTAATAAAATGATGGTATAATAAAAACACAATTATACCAAAATAAATAATCTATTAAACACGTTCATGGAAGATGCTTTTTTGTTGTTGTTGTTGTTGTTGTTAATCTCATAATAGGTGTGTTAACAGTTAGAAAAATAAACCATAAGGTTTTGAGACTGGTTTCTAAAATATCACAATAAATGTTATTATTGTTTTTTAAATTAATTGTGTGTGTTTTTGTTATAGCAAAGCCACATCGAGCTATCTGTACATTTAGTTGGAGGTAACAGCTAACTATTACTTGATGTGATACAGTTAACAGTTAACTACTACTTGATGTGATGTTTTTAACAGTTAACTATTACTTGATGTGATATTTTTAACAGTTAACTATTACTTGATGTGATGTTTTTAACAGGTTACAGTACATTTAGATGGAGGAGAGTTCAAAAACATCACATCAAGTAATGGTTAACTGTTACTTGTCCTCCATCTAAATGTACTGTAACCTGTTAAAAACATCACATCAAGTAATAGTTAACTGTTAAAAACATCACATCAAGTAATAGTTAACTGTTAAAAACATCACATCAAGTAGTAGTTAACTGTTAAAAACATCACATCAAGTAGTAGTTAACTGTTAACTGTATCACATCAAGTAATGGTTAACTGTTACTTCTCCTCCATCTAAATGTACTGTAACCTGTTAAAAATATCACATCAAGTAATGGTTAACTGTTTAATGGTTAACTGTTAAAAACATCACATCAAGTAATGGTTAACTGTTAAAAACATCACATCAAGTAATGGTTAACTGTTACCTCTCCTCCAACTAAATGTACTGTAATCAGTTAAAAACATCACATCAAGTAATTGTTAATTGTTAACTGTTAAAAACATCACATCAAGTAATAGTTAACTGTTACCTCTCCTCCATCTAAATGTACTGTAACCTGTTAAAAACATCACATCAAGTAATGGTTAACTGTTACCTCTCCTCCAACTAAATTACTCTAACCTGTTAAAACATCACATTAAGTAATTGTTAATTGTTAAAAACATCACATCAAGTAATGGTTAACTGCTTGATGTGATGTTTTTAATAATTAACAATAACTTGATGTGACGTTTTTAATAATTAACAATTACTTAATGTGATGTTTTTAACAGTTAACAATTACTTGATGTTTTTAACAGTTAACTATTACTTGATGTGATGTTTTTAACAGGTTACAGTACATTTAGTTGGAGGAGAGGTAACAGGTAACTATTACTTAATGTAATGTAAATCCGAAGACTTATCGCTATCCCACTGGGGGATTTTAAATTACCCCAACTATCGTAAAGATTAATTGTCTGAAGTTTGTGCATCTTCTCATCATCGATGTTTAGATCTTAAAAACCTGGGAAAGTCAGGTGTACATGATCCCCCCCCCTCCCTGGTAGATAGTAGCTGTTTCAGGAGAACATGAATTTAAATACTACATGAGGATGAAAGTATCCCACACTTACCCTGACCTTCTTTGAGGGCAATGTTTGTTTGTTTGTTTTGAATTTCGCGGAAAGCTACACAGGGCTATCTGCGCTAATTTAGCTGTGTAAGACTAGAGGGAAGGCAGCTAGTCATCACCACCCACCGCCAACTCTTGGGCTACTCTTTTACCAACGATTAGTGGGATTGACCCTCACAATATAACGCCTCCACGGCTGAAAGGATGAGCATGTTTGGTGTGACGGGGATTCGAACCCGCGACCCTCAGATTGCGAGCCGAGCGCCCTAACCTCCAGGGCCTTCGGGGCAATGTCCATCTAGGTCCTTACATTAATATTATTGTGAATAAATACATTTTCAAGTAATTGTCTGAAGGTTTTGTCTATTATCCTGTTGAATTTCGCGCAAAGTTACACGAGTGCTATCTAATTTTGAAGTGATAGACTGGAGGGACCGCAGCTACTCAAAATCACCCACTGCCAATTAGTGGGTGCTCTAATCGAATAATGGAGTTTGACCATTACTCTTAAACGCACCTACCGCTCCAAAATTAGGAGCGCGATTTTCTTTCTTTCCAGTGGGACCCGAACATCGAATCCAGAATCAGGATCGCTAACCACCGCTTGGCTTTGAGTGAAGGGTTAAATAATATGACCGAGCCTATACATAAGATAATACATCTATTCATAAATTGTTAATTGCTGAAGGTTTTGAAAATATGGATTCGCTGTCTAGAAATAATACATTTTATTACGTCTTACACTCGAGAAAGGTAGTTAGTTGGATTGCAGTACAATAAATCATCAATAACTGGAAAATACTTTTATTTTACTTCAAGCTGTATAAACGTAAATGTATTTTGTCATCGAGTTGCTAAAGGAATCAGTTGTTGTCTGTGTGTAAAATTGTTTTTGCACATTTTGTCGGAATGGTGTTATTTATTGTGAAAACTAAAGCTTTACGAAGAATTACTGAAAACATTTATTCGGAGAAACACCTGCTTTTTTCCAAACATACATAATCCAGTTTGAGGAATGACATGTTTATTTATCTTTATTTTGTTTTACTTTGTTTGTCCTTAACAGCTGTTAGACTAGCGGACAAAAAGATGGCGTCACATTCTCTGACGTACCTAACGTCTTACACATGTAGCATAATCTATGAGACCCCCCCCCCAACACACACACACACCCCTCACCAGTAACTTTACAAGGACTTTGGTTTTCGATTGAAATACAACTTGTGGTCACATAGATTCCTAAACTAAATATATGAATTGAAAATGAATGAATGCCAGATAAAGTCTAAGCTGGTTAGGATGAGGTGATGACATTTACTGCTGATATATCCCCAATAGTTCCTAGTATTAATACAAAATACCGAAAACATAAAAAAACAAAAACCGTAGAACAAATGGTAGACGTATAATTTATTCGTAACTTACAAACACAAAACGCCTTATTCTGCTTGTGAAATGCGTGAACATATAAGGTTCTTCAACAGTAGATCAGTGGGGAATTTAATGTCCTCGTGATGCCTATGTGTTATTACGCCATACAATAAAGTTCCGCATGGAAACATAAATACAGTTGAAAGCTATTATATTACAAAACCCATAAATAAAATTTTTTTATGTTATTTGTTGGTTATTTATTAAGTAGAAAGCTACACACTTGGCTATCTGTGCTTCGCCCATTGCTGGTATCGAAACTCAAACTTTAGCGTTGTAAGCCGTGAGACTTACCTCTGAGTCATCGGGTGGGCAATTTGTTTTCTTTTTTTAGTCAATCCCTCCGTAAACCAAAAAAAAAAATATATTACTTCTAATTCATCTATATATGCTACAAATCACTGGACAAGTGGCCTTTCGTTTAATACCAAAAGTTATCACCTGGGCTAGACCCGTGAAAGATGAGCTGAAACGTTATGCAGGAGAAGAAACTCAAATGTTTTTGAATTAATAAGAATTACTTGGTACGGATAAAACTGTTGGTACATAAAAACATATACGGTCCAATCTGTTTCATCAAGTGTTTTACAAAATGTACGTAACATTTGACAAATGATACGCTACAAACGAATGTTATACAAGAGGATAAGATCAGGATCTACGTATTGTTTGACAAATGATACGCTACAAACGAATGTTATACAAGAGGATAAGATCAGGATCTACGTAACATTTGACAAATGATATGCTACAAACGAATGTTATAGAAGAGGATAAGATCAGGATCTACGTAACATTTGACAAATGATACGCTACAAACGAATGTTATACAAGAGGATAAGATCAGGATCTACGTAATATTTGACAAATGATACGCTACAAACGAATGTTATACAAGAGGATAAGATCAGGATCTACGTAACATTTGACAAATGATATGCTACAAACGAATGTTATACAAGAGGATAAGATCTGGAGCTACGTAACATTTGACAAATGATACGCTACGATTGTAACCAATTAACAAAAATAACGAGCAGGAAAACTGTAACTCTACATGTAGATATATCTGGTACACACTTCTACAAACGCGCTTGCTACGCATATTTAATACATTATAATTCAGAATCATACTTAATATCGAACAAAATATTAGGTCGTCTAGAAGTTAATGTCGCCTTTTTTAAGATGAAAAACCCGAACACCTTATATATCGAAACAAAACATTTATTAAATGAAATAGTCTTCATTCTTATCGATGATGCTTTTCCCATCTTAAAATCAGGTTGTTAATGCCCTCATCAAAGAAATCACTTGGCTTTGAAGCAAAAAACATGTCTATGTCCTCTTTAACACCTTCCATATTTGCATACATGGTGTTACAGTGAAATAAAAAGATGGTAATCTGATGGTGCCATATCTGGAGAATATGGTGGGTGGGGGAGAACTTCCCAACACAACTTCATAGTGTTGTGTCAAACGTGCCACATGTGGACGTGCATT
>NW_013672371.1:35563-41272 GCF_000517525.1 Limulus polyphemus
AATGCACGTCCACATGTGGCACGTTTGACACAACACTATGAAGTTGTGTTGGGAAGTTCTCCCCCACCCACCATATTCTCCAGATATGGCACCATCAGATTACCATCTTTTTATTTCACTGTAACACCATGTATGCAAATATGGAAGGTGTTAAAGAGGACATAGACATGTTTTTTGCTTCAAAGCCAAGTGATTTCTTTGATGAGGGCATTAACAACCTGATTTTAAGATGGGAAAAGCATCATCGATAAGAATGAAGACTATTTCATTTAATAAATGTTTTGTTTCGATATATAAGGTGTTCGGGTTTTTCATCTTAACACGACATTAATTTCTTGACGATCTAATATTTTGATTTAGGGTCTGTATACAAGTCCATTTTTAACGGTAAGTTTGCACCAAAACAAACCACATATCATCCTTGTTCAGATATGTAAACACAGGATCAAAAACTGTGAAAACTATCAACCAGGAAGTGGAATCACAAATTAAGTGCCTAAAAAGTTGAATAATTAATTCTAAAGCCCATTGAAATAATTAATTCATGTATGAGCCATATAGTCACTTATAATGTTTGTAATGTAGTCATTAGTCTTAAAGCGCCAATACATTTATATGAATATTAAACACGTCGTATAAAAAAACAGCTTGCATTTAAGGGCCTTTGGAATAAAATATTGAACAAAGAAAACTATGTAATCAAATTTATGTATTTGAGTTTACGTTTATTGTAATTACTCCTCCTTTGCAAGTAGCAATGGAATCCCCATTTCTACTCAAGAGTAGTTTAATGACCCCGTTTGAGAACTATTCCATTTTTGCGTTACTTGGATTTTTAAATTGGGTGCTTTTACCACTGCTTTTCAACAAAGTTTGTGTTCTTTTCGGAGGGGGGGGGGGTCTTTTTCTCCTTTAATATGTAGAGAGGCGTTATTAAAAAATTCTCATATCGAAGCTACAATCTACACATCAGTATACAACATTGTTTTGGCTCCTTTTAAAATCTCGCTGTTACTTAGAGGCCTGAGGTTCGAATCTCCGTCACACCGAACAAACATGCTTGCCCCTTTAGCCGTAGAGGCGTTATAATGTGACTGTTAATCCCGCTATTCGTTGGTAAAAGAGTAGTCCAAGAGTTGGCGGTGAGTGGTTTTGACTAGCTACCTTTCCTCTAGTTTGTCACTGCTAAATTGAGGGACGGCTAGCTCGTGTAGCTGTGCGCGAAATAAAAAACAAAAACCGTCCCTCGACTGATATGCAGAGGGGTGAGTCTGTCACCAATCAGATACAGAGAGTAAAGGATGCTTAACAGTGAGCTTTTTCAACAAGGATACTAAAGATACTAATTACGTTGTATTTCTGCGATTTTTTTTTATAAGACTGTTTGCCACGCATGCGCTAATAATGGTGCTAGAACCACTTTGGACATTAGCAATGGTAAGCTGATACAAAGATCACACTTTTGTCAAGAAGGAAAGTTTACTGTGAAGCTTATAGTTTCAGTTTCGTTTTATTCTATTGTAGGGCTCGCCGTATATAGTACGTGCATCAGTAGGTAAACTCAGATATATATAGTTTTTGTTATTGTAAAAAAAAACAAAAACAATGATGCAAAGGAAAGTGAAATGGGTGAATATTGGAACAAATGTAGTGTGATGATACTCATAACTCCGTGTCCTAACACAAAAAGGGACTATAGAGATACCTTCCTTTTGTTGTACCGCGTTAAAAATGTTTTGTATTATATATATATAAATATATCTCATACAGTGCTAAGATAATTCACCCGAAAACAGTCGACTCTCTTTCTTCTATATATATAGTAGTGGATTTCCTGGTACTATGCCAGATAATGAAATGTATAAACAGGAAAAGGGAGAACAAGTTATATAACAATGTATCATATTCAAGATATGTTCAATGGTTGTACTGATCTTGTGAACATCTGAAACCTTATTATATATGTGGACGAGATAATCAGCATTGTTATGAATATTCTTTGTTAATCCATTAAAAGTAAATCTAATGCTTTATGTTATAAGTTAATACATAATATTTTAAAGGATAATCAGCATTGTTATGAATATTCTTCGTTAATCCATTAAAAGTAAATCTAATGTTTTATGTTACCGGTTAATACTAATATTTTAAAGGATAATCAGCATTGTTATGAATATTCTTCGTTAATCCATTAAAAGTAAATCTAATGCTTTATGTTACCGGTTAATACATAATATTTTAAAGGATAATCAGCATTGTTATGAATATTCTTCGTTAATCCATTAAAAGTAAATCTAATGTTTTATGTTATTTTTTTGGGAAGGTAAACTAAATCGTTTATCTGTGTCGACATGTGTGGTTTCTCATGGTGAGTGCACCATTATTATGGAGGCGTTTACAGCGGAAGAAGTACTCGTACTTATACTCACAATATACTTTATCGACAACGATAAATGCCAAGAAAAGTATAAGAAACTGAAATATTATGTTTCTAAACACTTGGAAGGATCCTCGAGATGACCCCTTTCTGTCTATACTTGATATTTCTAACATCATAATCCGGCTCTAAGCAGGTAAACTACAAATAGGGACATACTAAAAAGTGTATTTTTACAAATTTAACGGACAAGTAGGAACAGTTGACAGTGCCTACACTGTAGAAGTAGTCGTCGCGTGGACACATAAGTAACAACTGACTTCCGTATAATAATTTTTATTTTTAAGAATTGGACACTGACACTGTGCATGATTAGAACCAAGAACTCTGTTGTTTCTCGGCGTGATTCGAACCCAGGATTTTTCTTGTTTCGTTTCGCGTGCTGCGGAAATCTTGTTCATCAATTGTTTAGTTATTAAAGGAAAAAAATAAAAAAAACAACAACTGTAGTTTAAGATAAAGTTTAGATCCACTAGTACGAAAAAACAACAAATTTATATAGATATCAGTTCGACATTTTCACGTGTCCTTGTTCTTCTGTGTCGTTTTCTTTGCTATAAGTTGGACTGAAGAGGACTCGCGAAAGTGTCAAAATTTTTACCATATAAATTCATTGTTGTTCCGTAATAGTCGAGCTAAATTTTATTTCAAATTACTTTACACGGTCTTGTGTATTTATTTACTAATGAAATGTAGTTTCGTTAACTTTGGAGATATAATAGCATAATTCGGACTTGACTTAATGCAAAGTTAGTTTTTTTTTTTGAATATTACAATATTATTTTCGCTGTGATGCTATCTGATAGACGAAGCGATATATTGTACTACGAAAATGTTATTTACAGTCTCAAATGTCAAAGATTAATGTCACACACGTTTTTCCCAAATCTCGTACTGTGTCTTCAGCCACCAAGGGACAAAAGTTAATCAAGAACTAGCCACCATCCGTGTATTACGTTTCTATATTAAGACACGCGTAACAGGATTTGCTAAACTAGAAGAAAGACTTGTTTCTGGCACAATAATTACTTTCCTTTCAATCTTGACTTACGTATATCCAACTTTCCTTGAGACTTACTTATATCGAGCTTTCCTTAAGGTTTAAAGATCCCAGGCTTATATTGGCATTCCTTTCCACAACTTCTTAATGTGATGTTACTTATATAATATTTGTGTATAAAATATTTCCAGGAATGTGTTGTATAATGTTTTATTAGAGCTTTGATTGTTAAATTTATGAACACAATATACAAGTGTGTGTGTGTGTTAATTTACGTCGTACAACTTTACCAGTCGTTTATGTCAGCACATTTACAGTGGCTATAGGTGAACTACCACCATCAGCACATTTACAGTGGATATAGGTGAACTAACGCCTTCAGCACATTTACAGTGGCTATAGGTGAACTAACACATCAGCACATTTACAGTGGCTACAGGTGAATTAACGCCATCAGCACATTTACAATGGCTATAGGTGAACTAACGCCATCAGCATATTTACAGTGGAGTTAGTTCACCTATAGCCACTGTAAATGTGCTGATGGTGTTAGTTCACCTATAGCCACTGTAAATGTGCTGATGGCGTTAGTTCACCTATAACCATTCAGCACATTTACAGTGGCTATAGGTGAACTAACACCATCTATAAGTGCTCTCCATGAAGAACTTGGATTTCCAAACTGTATGTCGTCCATTTTACTTGGTGCGAAGCTTGTACATCTATATATTTTATGTAATGATGAGACCTGGTGGGGCGTTATGATTTGAACGTGGATACTATCAACGAACTATCTACACGTCTCAAGATATTTTATAATAACATTTCGGCGGCCATGACGATTTTATTTGGGGAAGCGTTTCTAATTCTTTACTAATTCATCGTAGGGACTCTTTGGTAACTTTGTGAGTAAATTAAAACTACGTTTCGTCTGATAAGCCTTTTTCTAAACAGCTTTGATTTATTTCCAACATCAGTGTGTTTAAAGTAACTGTCAGTTTCAACAAACGTACAAAAAAAACTTGGGATAAATCAGTGGAACTTTATTCAAACATGAATATTAAAACTTCAAAACGCCAAAGTGGAAACTAAATCCATCATGCAAGATATGGTTCACAAAAAAAAAAAGTTTTATGAAAAAACAAAATAACTCCGTAACATTATTTGGTAATTGAAATTGTAATTAATTATAAAATTGTGAACATACATAACTTGTATTCGCCTTTGTGTACATATATAAATTATTAATGTGACTTGTATTCACCTTTGTGTACATACATACATTATTAATGTGACTTGTATTCACCTTTGTGTACATACATAAATTATTAATGTGACTTGTATTCACCTTTGTGTACATACATGAATTATTAATGTGACTTGTATTCACCTTTGTGTATATACATAAATTATTAATGTGACTTGTATTCACCTTTGTGTACATACACACTGTTATTCCAAAGTATCTAGAAAAGTTTTACTGATGGTAGTCATGGTTATCACTTTCTTCTGATGGTGTAGTTTCATCCTTGCTTTTATTGAATGCTATCTTTCTAAAAACCGTGATCTCAAATTGCTCCATGCAAATATCCGGAGAAATTTATCTTTTTTTTTCTATTCCAAACGCTTGACCAGTTGATGACAGCTGAAGGTCAGTGGTTTAACCTTTCTATTTACACCTCACATGTATTTTATGGGGGGTTAAATATGGGGTTTGTTTGAGCCAATCCAAGAACTTACTATTGTCACTTTGATACAATTCAACAATTCTATTTTGTCAGAAAATGTTGGTTGCACAATAATGAAGCCACTTACATTCACCTTTGTGTACATACATACATTATTAATGTGACTTGTATTCGCCATTTTATACACACATAAATTATTAATGTAACAAGTCACATTAATAATTTATATATGTACACAAAGGTGAATACAAGTCACATTAATAATTTATGTTTCTAAACACATAGTTGAGTCTACATAAACATATGTCACACAGTATTGAATTTATGTCATATTAACATACAGAATCCACTGTAACATGTTACACATAGATACACACAATGATGAATCCACGTGCCTTCATAATGTATCAAGGTTAAGACTAATAATGCTTGGAGACGGCTTGAATGGGTAACGAAGAAACATTTTAATATAAGTTTAACATAGCAGCAAATGTACAACGTTTCGACAAGGTTTTGTCATCATCGGGTACCAGATATCTTGTCGAAACGTTGTACATTTGCTGCTATGTTAAACTTATATTAAA
>NW_013672371.1:42134-43390 GCF_000517525.1 Limulus polyphemus
TTAATATAAGTTTAACATAGCAGCAAATGTACAACGTTTCGACAAGATATCTGGTACCCGATGATGACAAAACCTTGTCGAAACGTTGTACATTTGCTGCTATGTTAAAACTTATATTAAAGTTTTTCTTCATTACCCATTCAAGCCGTCTCCAACCATTATTAGTCTCAAAGTGAGTTCCTCGTCAGCGAAAAAGTTGAGATTATATAAATGTAACATGTATAGTGAATATTTGCACGATGAAAATTCGTATCTTATCCACATCTTATATAGAAAAAAAACAACCACTAGAGATTGTAAAGTACCGTTGAAAATAAAACACTACACGCCCCACATCGTCCACGATTCGCTTTATCATACAACATAACACGTAACAACTACGTCACGTCTAACAGTGTCGTATCCAAGTAACTGTTACTAATTAAAGGTCAATGTTATTATGCGAGCACGTAATAAAATTCATCCTTTCACGGAAAGCTGAGGCGCCCTACACCCTCGTCCCAGTGATCTCCACTGTGTATTAAATCTAATTACATCTTTACGGTCACTGGACATTATAACCTCGAATCACTGCTCATAGACGTGTGGAAGGATAATCTGTAGAAACTGTTGAGATTTTTTGATCAATATTTCCATCTAAGACTGAGTTTGATTTCAAGTTGTGATATCAGTGGAAATAAAGGTACCTCTCCTATTTATTTTTAGTGTTTGAGGGAAGTCAGGTCTGCACCTTCCCCCTCCAAATCTTGGACTACTCTTTACCAACGAATAGCGTGATTGACCGTCATATTACAACGCCCTCATGGTTGAAAGGGCAAGCATTTTGGTGACGGAATTCGAACCTTAACCCAGCAGAATGTGGCTTAAGGGCCCATCTATTTTTATTCTAGCTAAAGGCGTTGTTTACGATAAACTGTAACAATTACAAATGAATGCAAACCGAAAATTCTTACAATATATCGTAAACAACGCCTTTAGCTAGAAAAAAACTTGTAATTTACTTCCAGAGGGATGCAAACCAAAACCCTGAAAGCAAATTACAAGTTTTTCATATCTGACTAAATGATCGTGCTTCAACAGGAAATTTTTATTATCTAGGACAAGCTAAACTGACCATTTTTTATTATCTAAGACAAGACAATATGACCATTTTTATTATCTAAGACAAGGCAATCTAACCATTTTTTATTATCTAAGACAAGGCAATCTAACCATTTTTTATTATCTAAGACAAGGCAATCTGACCATTTTTTATT
>NW_013672371.1:44147-45446 GCF_000517525.1 Limulus polyphemus
ACCATTTTTTATTATCTAAGACAAGACAATCTGACCATTTTTTATTATCTAAGACAAGGCAATCTGACCATTTTTATTACCTAAGACAAGGCAATCTGACCATTTTTTATTATCTAAAACAAGGTAATCTGACCATTTTTTATTATCTAAGACAAGGCAATCTGACCATTTTTTATTATCTAAGACAAGCTAATCTGACCATTTTTTATTACCTAAGACAAGTTAATCTGACTATTTTTTATTATCTAAGACAAGCTAATCTGACCATTTTTATTACCTAAGACAAGCTAATCTGACTATTTTTTATTATCTAAGAAAAGGCAATCTGACCATTTTTTATTATCTAAGACAAGCTAATCTGATCATTTTTTTATTATATTTCTCCTCCTTCTGATTTTTAAAAATTAGTGGTATGTATGTTTATATATTATATCATTGAGTGAAGGTTAAGTTGTTAGCCCGAATAAAATGCCGGATTGAAATAACTAAAACAGAAAATATAAATATATATATATCCATCAACAAACACGGTGTTTTTCCCATGTACTTCCTCGAACATGTTATTGTGTAATTCTGGAATACTATTAAACGTGCAGTACTTTTATTAATAGTTGTTACCTTATACAACCGAGCGTCACAGGTGCAGATAAGGTATTTGTAGAACGATAATTTTCTATTACGAATGCCAGATATTTCAAACGTACACCGTAAACTGATGCAAGGTGACGTAACTTTCTAGTTTTTCTCCATCGAATGCCTAAATCAAATGTTTAATAACAGTTCCAATAACCATTTTATAAGTTAGTCTGGTGTTGGTTTCACAGTGTTAGGGATCCGAGTACGAACAGGTGTTTATCACAGCCTACAGATAATGTACCATCACGTGTAACGTTGGAGTTTGTTCTTAATGGAGTTAGTAGCGGATATACGCTCAAGTACAAAACTACCAGTGGATACACGTAACTGAGAAACACGTATATGTACAAACACACACAAATAAATGACTTCTTTATCTTGAGTTGGCTCATAACAGGAAAACAAAATATCATTTTTGTAAACAAAAATAATTGATCGTATCAAGGGTAAGAAAGAGATCATTAATTTATCTGTCTGTCTGTCTGTCTCTCTCTCTCTATATATATATATATAATCTTCAGTGTTTGATGTTGGCGTAAATACAGCAAACACTGAGAAAGAAGAAAGAAAGCATAAAAAAGACAACTGATTTTATGTTTTATGTCCTGCGTGATCGTAAAAAAAAAAAAAACATTGTGCTAATGTTTCACAAATATAGTAACA
>NW_013672371.1:46377-50408 GCF_000517525.1 Limulus polyphemus
TGACAGTTACTTTAAACACACTGATGTTGAAAATAAATCAAAGCTGTTTAGAAAAAGGCTTATCAGACGAAACGTAGTTTTAATTTACTCACAAAGTTACCAAAGAGCCCCTACGATGAATTAGTAAAGAATTAGAAACATAAGTGGCTTCATTATTGTGCAACCAACATTTTCTGACAAAAAAAATCACCTTTTAAATGGACGTTTCTTCTTGAAATGAATGAAGTCTTTTCTTCTAACTGTCTTTTGCCTAAGTCTAACAATACATCTGTTCGCGCTTTTCTGTTTATCTTGTGATATCTCTGTCTATCTTCAATATATCTTTCAAACTAACCTCTATCTATTCTACAAACTTACTGTAAGTGTGAAATTGAAAGAGCGATTTAAAAAAAACAACAACATAGAATACAAAGAGCAGTACATTTACAATTCCATGAGGCAACTTTTAGTGTATAATACTTAGTGAACTATTTTAGTAAGTAACTTCTGCTACCTGGTGAAGATTAAGAGACAGGAATACTAAGTACATGTGGATAACATCCCTTATAATCGTTCAAGAAAATGCAGTACTCAGTTGATCGTGATATGGGATTTGGTGTACAATGGATCAAATACCTATCGTATTTCTCATGTGGCTGGTATTTTATTATAACGCAAAAGGAATATTTCAAATAAATCAAAAATTCATACACATCTGAATGCTACTAAGAAATATCACGAGTCCCTTTATATTCTGTGGTGTAGTGTTATATTACTAACTATTTCGTTGAATTGGTCTTCAGAAATTTAAACCCTATTTAAAAAGGTGTTTGTCTGAGTGTTTTGATAGAAACGAATAAGGCCCAACCTTCTATTAGATAGATACACTCGGAAAGTCCGAAACCAAGCAGTCGTTATAACTATCCTCCGAAGTCATTTATCTGGATAAATCATCCCTCACTCTTCTCGCTACTAGAACCAGATGTTCGATTCTAACCGAACAGTAGCCTTAGAACGTTGTCTCTACAATAATATAAACGTTTGATGTATTGATAAGAAACTCATAGTTATCCAAGGCGATATACGTGTTTCATAGACGATTTAGAAAGTCTGTTGTAACTTATTGTTACAAATTATATTTGCATAACCACTTCAGAGAAACTCCAAATGTACGGTTCTCAAAACCGAATATAATTTCTAGTTACAAATATTTCTGTAGTTGTGAATAATATCGTAATTACAAATCATGTCTAGTCAGCTTTACAAGAAGTACTTCACAAATGATCGGTTTACGAAAGTAACAGTTTCATTTATTCTGTTGAAAATGTTTTTATTAATTATTTACTTTATTCGTTTCACACACAGAATGTTTATCTTCTTGTACAGTTTCTTCAAACTTATATAGTTTCTAAAGATAACATTTCCGTAAAATAATTCGTAATTTGGGAAAAGAATGACACATTCTATTCTGTTAAAGAATGACATATTCTGTTAAAGAATGACATATTCTGTTTAAGAATAACATATTCTGTTAAAGAATAATATATTCTTTTTAAGAATAACATATTCTGTTTAAGAATGACATATTCTGTTTAAGAATGACATATTCTGTTAAATAATGACATATTCTGTTTAAGAATAACATATTCTGTTTAAGAATGACACATTCTGTTTAAGAATGACATATTCTGTTTAAGCACTTTATCATAGTAAGAGAATGTATATTGTACACTTGCTTACAGAAATTAATCAGTCTGATTGTGTAATATTCTGTAAACTTAAGCGTTGTGTAAATCTTACACGAGATCCTTAAAAATTGAATGATATTTAAATGAGTAATTGATCAGTTCATAATAAGTGTAATATCCTGTAAGTTTAAACGTTGTGTAATTCTGTCATGAGACACCTACAAAACTGAATAAGATTTAATTAATCACTCCAATTTCTATCAAAGTTATTGAAAACATACAACACATTTATATACTTACACAGATTTCTAGTTTGTTGACTTTAGTCATATTGTTCGATTTGGGAAGAAGTGGAGAAAATACTGTATTGTTAACATTTACTTAATATATATATAATCTATTGTAAGTAGTGTTATTGTATTGTTAACATTTACTTAATATATATATAATACATTGTAAGTTATGTTATTGTATTGTTAACATTTACTTAATATATATATTATCTATTGTAAGTTATGTTATTGTATTGTTAACATTTACTTAATATATATATTATCTATTGTAAGTTGTGTTATTGTATTGTTAACATTTACTTAATATATATATTATCTATTGTAAGTTGTGTTATTGTATTGTTAACATTTACTTAATATATATATATTATCTATTGTAGGTAATGTTATTGTATTGTTAACATTTACTTAATATATATATAATATATTGTAAGTTATGTTATTGTATTGTTAACATTTACTTAATATATATATAATCTATTGTAAGTTATGTTCAATGTTCAATCGTTTTTTTTACAAGGAATTTACGATTCAGGCTGTTTTTTTTTACTAGCGTAAGATCGTTTATTTGTATTCATACATACGCTTGTATTTTACGATAAAAAGCAAGACATTCTATGTAGTTCTTATTTCGTCCTTAAGATCACTATTACACTCACAGATACACACATATGTGTAATACTTCTTTTTCCTTCACTATATAACACACATTTTCAATTTTTGACTAGCTAAAAATATTTGCAATTAGAAAGAGGAAAAAAAAATAATGAAAGAAAACTGTGTGGGCAGTCTTACAACGCTAGAAACAGGGTTTCGATACTCGTGGTTAACTTCAAACAAACAAATAATTTAAGGAAATCGGGTATATTAAATACAGATGCTTTATGTTTGTAGTTAACACGATGAACGCTGGCGTTTATTTTCACCATAAATAAAAGATAAAAGAGAGAGAGATATCCATAGGAAGTGGAATTCAAATTGTTTTTAATTGTGGACAAATAGGTACACTCGTACTATACGAATCTGAGAGACCTTAACATTTTAAAATTGGACTCACCGTTGAAAGACGTTCCAGGTAGTATCTCCGTTAAGGCTGGTGACAATAGAGTACGTTCTGATGTGATACCTGAAGAAGACGTAAATGTTGACCGGTTAGACCTCAACCACACAGTTTGTTTTTTTTACACGCTCTATGTACGTTTTCTTGGTAAAACAAATGTACACAGCATACAAATATCACGCGAAAGTGCGGGTTGTGGTCGTTCTGAGTGTGTGTTAAGAATGTACGGGTTTTGGCCGCACTGGTTTGATACTGTTCTCATTCAACTGCTATCAGCCAATCTCAATGCGTTATGTTATGACGTCATCACCTGTGGAGCTCGCGTCAATAGGAGGAGGTGTCTAAGTGTGTATTAGATTTATAGACGTTTGAATTCTGTTTAAAGAGATAATTGGTTTTAAAGAAAACGGAAGCCATGACATTCAAGGAACAGTAATTCCTTGCTCCAACTGTATTGTTATTATTATAGTATTTTGGCACTTGTGTATAAAGTTAAAATCATAAATAATATTCAACGTTAAACTGGTACACAATTAAAAACATTTTATTTAGGCCTATCTATGGCCTTCAAAACATTGACGACTCTACATGTTTCGACGTTACAACGTCATCCTCAGGATGTAATAATGCCCTAATACTTATTAGGAAGCAAGCTATGGAGTAATATTGCCCTAATACTTATTAGGAAGTAAGATGTGGAGTAATATAGCCCTAATACTTATTAGAAGTAAGGTGCGGAGTAATATTGCCCTAATACTTATTAGGGAAGCAAGCTATGGAGTAATAATGCCCTAATACTTATTAGGAAGCAAGCTATGGAGTAATATTGCCCTAATACTTATTAGGAAGTAAGATGTGGAGTAATATAGCCCTAATACTTATTAGAAGTAAGGTGCGGAGTAATATTGCCCTAATACTTATTAGGAAGCAAGCTATGGAGTAATAATGCCCTAATACGTAAGATGTGGAGTAATATAGCCCTAATACTTATTAGAAGTAAGGTGCGGAGTA
>NW_013672372.1:0-9221 GCF_000517525.1 Limulus polyphemus
ATTTGATAAAAATAATATAGAATGTCACAGAGAATTATTGGTAATTTGTGAAAGAGGGGATTGACAAGTTATTCTGATTTTTTCACTTATAACTCCATAGAGAAAGAAGATTGAAGGCTATCAAAATTAGATTTTCCCTTACTAATATATTTATTAGAATGAATAATTTACAATAGATTCTTTTCTCAGGAAAGGGTTGTAAATGAATTAGGGAACAACTGACATGATTCTCATACTAAGGGAGATTTAGGATTGATTTAAATGTTTCCTTATATAATTAAAACTTCCATAATATTAAAATTTGATTCATAAACTGTTTTGATTCCAAAATGTTTTCATACATATTGACAATGAAGTAGTTTTTTTATATTCTCAATGTAACTCTGGTAAAGGTTGTGACATGTGGACTGTTACTTATCCAGTGGGAGAGGGTGAATAATGTGTAAATTCAGTCCACCTAGAAATTATAGTGAACATATAGGAAAACAGTGAAAAGAAAAGCAGTTCACATCTTGCAGTATTTGAAGCAATTTGCTAATATAAATAACATATCGGCAACTATTTTTTCGTTATTTCTCAGCCAGCCTGAATAGCTTTGATATTGGGTGAAAGGCTTCTTCAACACTATATGGCATATATATATATAGTGTATCTTTTTTATTTCTCTGAGACATTCTTATCCATAATTTAGTAACATCTGCTGATGTGTATACACTTTAAGAAGAGCTTATTCTGTTGGGTGTAAACATGTCTATCAAATGTATATGTTACCTGAAATAACTTGTATATGTTAAAAGGTGGTTGTGGCTGCTGTTAGGGTGTGAGAATATTTATTTTTCTGTGATCTCTGAATTGACCTGAAAAAATTTGAACTAAGAACAGATTAAAAAGCTCTGTAGAAGTAGAATTTAGTCGACATACATGTACACTGTACATGAGCTGTTATTCAAGTAATAGAAAGAAAAAGGTAAGATCTATGGTTGCTTGTGCATCATGTGTCAAAAGAACTGAACTTTGAGTTCAAATTCATTGAAGCTGGTCTTTAGTTTTTTCCACGGGAATGGAGCTTGAGTGAAATTGATGCTTATCTGTTCAGAACACTACATTATACAATATGTCATTTGATAGATGAAAACCTTGGCTTTGTATTGGTTATAAGTAATATATAATAAATCTAAGAGAGAACTATTAACAAATCCTTAAAAAGAGGAGGTAACAGGTGGGTGTGGGAGGAGGGATCTGATTTTCTATTTGATAGCTCTGTAACCAAACAAAATTAAAGGCTATAAAAATTATGGTTTGTCTGAGCAATGTTGATTTCATATTGAGTAATTTGTTTAATTTCGTACTTTTTGGAGGGGTGGTGGATAAAATAAAGAAGATGCCTATAGGAAATGTGTCATGGGTCACACCATGGGAAATTCAGGATTTTTTAAATTTTGCTTTGTAGAATTAAGAACTTAAAACTTATATACTATTAAAATATGGATTATTAGCTAAGATTTTATGCTATACAGATTGGTATAACATAAACAAAAAGTAGTTTAATAAACTTTTGAATGTAAGACACTAAAACCATGTATCATGCGAAGTAAAGGATACCCATGGCGATAGGGTTAAGGTATATTTAGAATTATTAATCACGTTAACTTTTCTAAACAGGATTGATTGACATGACTAACCTTGTAACCACAAAGTAACCCTCAGAGTTTCCATACTTTAACTTTTAATATTGTATGTGTATCTTTTAGTATATGCGTTACAAGTCTTTTGTGGAGAAAAATTCAGATTTTTGTGAAAATTTGTTTGTGAATATATGAAGCCAGAGTTTTGACTGCTACAAGGCATGATTGATTGACATGACTAACCTTGTAACCACAAAGTAACCCTCAGAGTTTCCATACTTTAACTTTTAATATTGTATGTGTATCTTTTAGTATATGCGTTACAAGTCTTTTGTGGAGAAAAATTCAGATTTTTGTGAAAATTTGTTTGTGAATATATGAAGCCAGAGTTTTGACTGCTACAAGTGAAAAGTGATTTTTGTGTTAATATTAAAAATATTTTTTTATCTGAAAATTTTCAAATTTCATTTGCATCACTATTGAACCTCCTTGGTTGATTTGACCAAACTTTTAACTACAATTAAAAATTCGAAATTAATCTAAGTTATCCTTTTTTTTCTTTCTAGAATGACTGCAAGTGGTAACAAAAATCTACAATTCTTTATCCTAAATAGCATAAGGCATGTATCAGTTTACATCTGTTTCTACGTAGTTTTATTGTCTTATTGTCCTTTGAACTGTGTCTAACTAATAATCCCAGGAGCATACCTTGTTAAGAATTTTTATTGTTATTTTTCATTATTGTCCCTAATATAACCTTATCAAAACTGGTAAATTTTACTTTCATGTTTTGATGATAAATATAAAAATATAGGTGAAAATTAAGTACAAAGTATTTATGTTTGGCCTCATTGTTTTTTTTTTTCGCCTAAAATTCTTTTTCCTAAACAGCTTAAGGCTTGTGTCAGTGTACATCAGTTTCTACTTAGTTCTCTATTATTGCTTTTTGAACCATGTCTGATTAATAATCTTGAAATACAATTCTTCAATCACTTGGCTGACTTTAATCTATAGAATGATTTTGTGCAGGAGCTTTTGGCAAACATACTTCTTGAATAATGTTTATTATTATTATTGATGTGTTGTTTGTACACAGATTTCAAAAGGTATGGGTACAGATGTTAGGTTAGGTTAGTGAAAGAATGTGACAGTGTACTTTATTTTGATATATGTATCCACATATTCTACTCTGTAAAATGTTAGACATCTTAACCCTTTTGCAACAGGTGCCTCTGTGAAAGTCACTATGTTGCATTCAAAATTTAATTAAACACCTTTACTATCTGTGTATGTGAATGAAATTAACATTATAATGTATGTTATGATTCAAAGTTTAATGTTATCTAAGTTTTAAATCCTTTATTTCAAAAGAAATATTTACAAACTATTTACAACTTTAGATGTATTGTCACATGACAATTTTCTACTTTGGCACTCTGTATCTTTAATAATACAATGGCAGTTGTGTAGATGTATGTCTAGACTATGAGATGCTTACATAACCTTTTGACTCTTACATTTCAAAGTTCTCTGAATAAATACAGTTGAAACAAGTAATAAATGTTTTCAACCCCTGACAGGTGCCATGCCCACCTTCAACAGATTTGTTTGAGCTTTACAGTCTACATGTAGATGTTATATACACATATGTATAGTCATTAAAAAAAGAGCTCATTTTACACTATAATCAAATAATGGTTATTTTGAAATTAGTGCTCAGTTGTCATCACAGAGTACATGTAACTGACTAGTGTTGTTGGATGCTTGATCGACTATAGTACTTACGGTTGTTTCTTACCTGAGTATGTTATAGTTAGAGATACACTTTAACTTGTATTTAGGTCTTACTACTATATTTTTTTCAATCATTTTTTAGTTATGTTTTAAACATACATCATACTTTGCATCAGTTCTCGGGGCTTATGATATTGCACGTTGCACAAAAATTTTGTGGAAGGATTCTGCATGTCTGCCAGAACTACCATAATATTCCTTGAGGGCACCATTGACCTGTGTGGAGATGAATAATAAGTGGTAACGGATAAGATATGAAAATACAACATTAGTAATTAACTATATGTGAAAAGGAAAAGAACTGAAACTATGAATTTAACCAGAGTAAAATATTTAAAGATATTCTACAAAAAATTAAAAGGTGTTTTTTTTTCTATTTCCTATTTTTAATTATTTCATTGCATTGTACATTGATGATAATAGCTAGAGTTAGTGATATTGTAGAGAAAATTAAAAATAAACATTTACCTAAAAAAAAAACTTTTGATATCCTTTTAGGAGGTTCTAGATATTATGCAAATGAAATATGAAACTATAAGATGAAGAAAAGTATTTTTATACTTAAAATGAAAATCACCTTGAACTTGAACTATTTTAAGCTTGAGTGCAATTAACTACTATAGATAAATAACATTTTTACTAGGGAGACTTAATTAAAATAATGCCATTCTTTGTGTACAAAATACTTATAAATTTTAACAAAATTTTACAAGGTTTTGTGAGGAATGCTCAGAATTACTGTATTTTTTTGCTTAAATGTTCTTCCATAGTCAAAGTAATACAAACTGCATCAGCCCGAGGCAAAAGTGTTAATCAGTACTGTTAACATAAATAAAAAATGTTGTCTTAAAAATGCTTGCCAGAATTTTGATAGTTTTTAATAAGTTTTAATTTTGTAAGGAGATATAAGAAAAAATTCTTAATCTCCTCTATTGTGAGAATTGTGGCATTTGTTCTGTAATGTAATGACCCATTAAATATAGATATTACTAAGGCAAAGTATCATAATATCATTTATAACCAATAGAAAGAAAAAACTTTGATCTATCAAATGATGTATATTATGTTGTTTTCAGTACAAAGTATTATCTATTTTGACTTCAGTTTGAATGTTTCTATCACCTTGTTGAGGTTCAGAAGCTTGGGGAAATATTTTAAGGCTCTTATGCAATAGTTAGAAAGCCAGTTAAATTGTAATAGTTATAAGACATTGTATACTTTGTGCATATTACTGTTTTGTGTTCTTAGATGCATTATTTAAATACAAATTTAGTGTACTAGTCCCATCAGTCTAAAAAAAGTAAAAAGTAAGTACTGTTTTCCTTGTTTTTCATGTATATTTTTTTATTTATTGTTATAAAAGTAACTAAAATGTAAAAATCAGAATCTTGTTAGCTTAGGTGAGGTAAGATAATGCAAAAAAACAACAACAAAAACAATGATCCATGAGGTATGCTTGTGAGTAGCACAAGCATTACCTCATTCAATACAGTAACATGAGCTACACATTCACAATCATTTATAATATGTATGGCAGGATTATTAGTGAGAATTTGGTCAAAGGGCAATAAAACAATAAAATTAAGTAAGAACAGATGTAAACTGCCTTAAGTTATTTAGGTTAAACAAATAGATTTATTTTGTAATTTGTTTATGGTGGTTATAAGGTTGGACAAATCAACCAAGTCCATTTAGAGTCAGGATAGAGAAAATAACAGGGAAATCAAAGTTTTATTGAGAAAAAAAAAGTTTATGTTTATCTAGAAGATTTTAGAGTTTACACAAACAAAATTCAAATAACTTTGGATGAAGAAAAATAGTTATAATCTTAACAATAAAATCACTTTGCACTTGGAGTAACACTCTGACTGTATATTCACCGACAAATCTAGTAAAAATACTTAATTAAAAAATTGATTTTTTTTTGTGTACAAAAGACTAAATGTTTACTGAAATATACACATACCATATTAAAAGTTATAGTATGGAAACTGATGGCTTCTGTGGGGTTGCAAGGTTGGTGTAGTCAACAACCCTGTATGGAAATAGTTAACAAATAGCATGATTTTCCAACTTTGAGAGACTACTTGTATACTTTATACAAAGGCTTACTAGATTTTTGTATTATGCTAAACATTTCTGAGTGAAAATAAAGAAAAATGTACATGTCCACCACTTTATATATTAAAATCAAACTGGACCAACCTTGAGTTCTTAGTAAGTACTGTACATCAGGCTTGTCCAATTTCGTTTTAATTCTTAGGCTATCCATGTGCAAACTACAATATTGATAACAGCAGTGATTGAATCGACCAGTTTTGATCAGAAGATGTTGATTGCCTGCATGATCATAGAACCAGCTAACTATTTGGAAACCCGACTTGGAACAACATCTCCAGAAATATATGATGACTGAAGAGTAGGTTTCTAATAATGAATATATCAATTGCCCATTTCTAACATTGTCTTATAACTGATGTCATCTAAAAAGTTGGAAAGGATCCACATTAAACTGTTACCTAGAGCCTGATAATGTTTTAATGAATGAAGACATTGATTCCCTAGACCATGTAATCAACAAATTGATGACCTCTCACAGAAGATGGTTAAACCAGCATATATTTTTTAGTGAACTTTAAGAACTATAAAGTGATTTTTAGTGGAATAAAAGTAAAATGCAAGTTGAAAAGTTGTAAATTCAGGTATATCATACAAGAAGCTCTTTTTAAAATTCTAAGAGACATTATTAAAGAGAAAAGGAGAAAAATTCCTTTTTCTGAAGCAACATTATATTAGTTAGATTTAAAATTAGCTAACACTACATTCAATTCATTATGGAACAATTTTGAATCAAAGAGTTGGTTAAAGAACGAAAATTTAAAGTTTTAGTATAATATGAAATGAAAAAATTTCACCACCTGATTTTAAAATAAAAAGTAATGAAGTATGATCATACACTCATTTTAACTGAAACTTATTTAACAGAGA
Source organism: Limulus polyphemus (assembly GCF_000517525.1). NCBI lineage: Eukaryota > Metazoa > Arthropoda > Merostomata > Xiphosura > Limulidae > Limulus > Limulus polyphemus. The sequence continues at coordinate 6,408 of NW_013672372.1, forward strand.
GGAATTGGCTTATTTTGCTAATTACCTTAATAACATTGATTAATAACAATTATCAGATTTACAAGAAGTTGAGACAAATAGCTGTTTACTATTTTCTAGATGTTGCAAAAAATAATCCCCCCCCCCACAACACACACTTCCCATGACATATACTGGTCTCAGAAGCAGTAATCTCTCATGACGAAAAAATCTGTAGGTCATTAGTTCCATGTAAAATTATCATTAAGAACACTCATATACAAGTCATCACTATGCAAGTCATCACTATAGAAAACTTCTTGATCAGATTTTGAAACATATAAAATTTTTGATTGGTAAAAAAGTGTTAGTTCTTTGCCTACGAACTTGAACTTGAACTAAACACTAGTGTTCATATCTGCATATTATACTAAGTCCTGGCATAAATTCAAAATTGTAGCTGTTCCAAAAGCTGATTGTGTGTTGCGCAGTTGTTAATAACTTTCAAGTATAAGTTGTAGGGGAGTTGGAATTATTTTTCATAATTTTTTTCTCTCTCATATGAAAATACACTTTTGACTGCTTAACTTAAATGAGAGTGTCTGTGAGATAGAAATGTCAGTGAAGAGTAATAAAAATATGACTGTATATGTGTGTGAATTTCTTGTCACTTAGGAAACATGATTCTTTGGTTTCTCTTGGAGATGTGGTTCATAAGGTAATGGTTAAAGATATGTAATAACATTTTTGACTATCTAAGCCCAATTTTTAGCTTATGAGCCCTCAGACCTACCACTTAACCACACGTATGATACAATTTACACTACAGTATAGTATAATGCACCTGTGCCTTTAAAATTAGTGTTGCACTGGGTTTGAACATTTTTGGTAGTTTCAGTTGTCAGTGTTAATTTCTTGAAGTACAATTAATCAAATAAATGAAACCCAAAAAAATATAACCTTGATTTCTCAGGCCGAAAAAGCCCAACTGAGGGTAGGATATAAAATGGGACACTTGGAACCATTAGAGAGAGTGCTAACGATGATTTTTGAATTCCTGAATAAAATAGCTTTCTTTAGATATATGTTGACACATTGTACTATAAATGTTAGACACTTAGAATATTTTTGGGTTCTGCCTCCAGACTTTTCAGAGCGTATACAAAAAATGGCTTTAGCCATGGATGTTGCAAAGCTCATGCCTCAGATGACTTTTTATGTAAGATTTCACCTAAACTATGATATATTATATTGCAAGGCATCTTACTTTGGTCATACCGCTTTTGGTAAACAATTTTTAACGTTAATTCAAAAAGAGAGATCCTTCGGAACAGAGGAAAAACAGACTGGCCACACAGGGGGGTTTACGGGGCTTTCGCCGGGGAGATTTTGACTCCACCACCACACTTTTTTGTGAATTGTTAATCACACACACTTAGTCTGGTATTTCTACGAGTATTTACATTTTATTTCTTACATAATAAATGCATCATTATTAATCGAATCTTCGCTTCACGAAAATATTCAGAATTTTGTTTCGCACTGAATAGCTTCCAGCTCATTATGTTCATCTTTGTCCTTGTTCTCGTTTGGTTTATATGGTCAACTTGAGAATTATATGATGTTTGAGTTGCTGCTAAAATGTTAATCTTTTAGCTATTCTTTAAATTGTTTAATGATACCTCTTTTAGATTAGAACCTCTTATATGACTTGGTAATGTTCATTTAATTGTTTATTTCAATAAAATAAAACTGGCTCGTGAGAAATTTAACCCTGACACTTCCTTTATAATAAAGAAAACGAATTACTGTTTAAAAAACATCAACAGAAATAAAAATTCTTAAAGAAGTTATGAATCGATATTTTTTCAAAAATATGTTTCGGGCATATTATAAGATGCTGTCATAATTATTTTTATACAATCTAAAGGCTAAACAATAGTGAAAACCATCAATATTTTGCTGCACTAGAAATATATACATTTTTCGGAAACTACTACTTCGCTAGATGACTTTTATGGGAGTCAAACGCGTAAGGCAGCTGTCAAAGCAGCCTTTAAAGTTATTGCAAGAAACGTAGTAATCGATTTGAGAATGCAGTTGCAAGATCGGTGGAGTGTGTAGCATGTCATGGGCCCGTTTACTTTTTTTTTTTGAATGGGTTTAATTTTTGACCAGTAAGTTAATTTACAATTGTGGCTGTGGTATAAGCAATACATACATACCATACTCATAAAATGACATATACATGTATGTGCATCCTACCGGTAAGTTCGGATTTTTTATGCTGCAATAAGAGGTTTGATTCACCTCGGTGGACACAGCAGATAGCTTGACGTGGATTTGCCATAACAAAACACACACGTGTGTGTTTATAGAAGCCATATCTTCTTTGGTATCCAATTCTGGCCAGATCTTTCACGTTTTTTGTAGCAATGACTTCACACCCTGCTATATATAGTTGGACTGTAGTTAGTCAGTTTAATTTGATGTGTTCAAATCTGTTTTCTTAAAGGATCCACTGGAAAATGAAATAAACTAATTCCTGGGGAACATTTTTTCTTCTGTCAGTGCACTCATAAGCCATACAATACACTATCATTCCAAATGTCGTACGTACCACCATAGCAGTCACAGCATTGCTACGGATCCGGGAGTAAGGGGAACATTTTTTCTTCTGTCAGTGCACTCATAAGCCATACAATACACTATCATTCCAAATGTCGTACGTACCACCATAGCAGTCACAGCATTGCTACGGATCCGGGAGTAAGGGGAACATTTTTTCTTCTGTCAGTGCACTCATAAGCCATACAATACACTATCATTCCAAATGTCGTACGTACCACCATAGCA
>NW_013672372.1:9496-25697 GCF_000517525.1 Limulus polyphemus
CGCCCTTTCAGCCGTGGGGGCGTTATAATGTGACGGTCAATCCCACTATTCGTTGGTAAAAGAGTAGCCCAAGAGTTGGCGGTGGGTGGTGATGACTAGCTGCCTTCCCTCTAGTCTTACACACACTGCTAAATTAGGGACGGCTAGCGCAGATAGCCCTCGTGTAGCTTTGCGCGAAATTCATAAACAAATAATCCAACCTTATAGGTAAAATAGCTCCTGACCACAAGAAGTGCGTTTTCTAATATCTAAAATAAAGGTCTTTGTCGTTCATTGTCTAAAAAATATTTTTAAATGTTTGGGTGAATAGAAATGACTAAATAAAAATGTTCGTTTTAAAACTTTTTGATTCTTTCACTACATTCAACTTAATTGGTGAAAACCGCAAAATTAAGTTGGCCGTCTAACCAACCTTCCCCTACCAGCTTCATAAAATACGTTTACAAATGTCACAGAAATTCCCGTCAACTTTGATGTCAGTGTTAAAAAAATGCAGTCATTCGTAAATTCTAAAAAATTAACGAAGTTAAAAATTTATTTATTTTTTACATTTAAACGCGAAAATGTTAAATTCATACGGTGGTCAATTACTGTGAATTGATGGTAATATAAAATGGGGAAAAGGTATTTATCTTAGTTATACTGGTGTAATTTTCAAACGCACTATGACCCGTTCAATTGTAGGTGATTAAATCAAATATTTTCTTTAACAGACGTACTATTTATGCTGTACATATATTCTGTGCCTTAATAATTTACAGTCTTCATTTTAACTGACTGTTATATACATCCAACAACAAAGTTTCTGTTATGACGTAAGTTTATTTGAGCTCTAACATTTCATGCTTGAATACTAATATTTAGTAAAAACTCAAAATTCATGGCTTCCTTTTGGTTTATTTACAGTTTTTTATGAAGTGGTTAACTCTTTGTTGCGCTTGATTTGTCAAAAGTTATGTGGATGCTTACAGGTGTAATTTATAGTTTCAAAGGGTAATGTTCTGTTAAGTGTGATATGAAAATTCATTGTGACACACTGCACCATTTAAAGCGTGACAGAAAAAATAATGTATGGCTTTCAAATAAAAACATAATGCACATAAGTTCACATTCTATAAGCCTGAGGCGTTAAATCACTAGTGAGATATTAGCTTCTATAATAATAATGGAGGGGGGGGGAGTATTTGTTTACCCTGTGTAAAGACATATTCTAGTCAAGGACTTGCCTCCAAAAGTTCGCCGTACGTTGGCCTACTTCTTACGTCAGCATGTACTAGGAGTCAGATAATATTAGAGTATGATACTCAACGCAACTAAGTGGAGCGCACATGATCATCAGCGAAACAGGCATTTGGTAAATGTGCTGTTCCCAGAAGGTAAGTCTCCCTTATATTCCTTGATTAGCATTTGACTTTCTTAGTATAAGATACGAAGTAGTGGAAATATGTTTTATTTACTGCCATGAGCAGTTGCTCATTAATTTAAAATCATGTTTAAAGATATATACATTATTATTTGTACAAAAATGTAAGCAGATAAATAAACATAAATTTCTTTAAAATTAATAGCTTTGCGGAAAAACACTACCTTGTTTATTTTCACTTGCTCAGTGCATGTACGTGTTAATTGTCTTGTGTGTTTATTGGTCCTTGATTCTGTTTTACGCCCCCAGTGGCACAGCGGACTTACAACGCTAGAATCCGTGTTTCGATACCCGTGGTTGGAAGAACACAGATAGCCCATTGTGTAGCTTTGTGCATAATTACAAATAGACTCTGTGTTACGTATATTTCACTGCCAATTCTGTACATTAGTTGATGAGCCACATTCATTTCAAGGCATCGTTCGTTAATATTATATTCTTGTTACGAGTAGTGAGTTGAAAATAGGAATTAATTCGTCCTTCAAAAATTTCCCGGTTTCTGATTAATTCTGATGCGAGAAGAAGACTGGATATTACTGTTTCGCTGACCTGTGGAATAAACAATTTTGTTGGCGTATCTAGACTTGGTTTTTTAATTTCTTATGAAATATAATCTGTAAACTGTTATTTTTATAAGTTTTTTTTTGTAGGTTAATCTTTCAATTTTCGGATCTTTAATAGTTAGAATAGCATCTAAAGATAGCAAGCTTCTAGTTCATCCAGCGTTTTCTATGCATACTTGATATTATGATGAATAGAACTACGAAAATTAATATGGATGTTTTAGATTTTCAAGTACAATACATACTAAGTACCGATATCATGTTTATGGAGGAAGGTTTCTTTGTATTTGGTGAGGATTTAGGGCGTACATAAAAGTAACTGTCACCACAACAGATATTTAGTTTCCCAATGCATATCGTCTTATGTATTTGTGAAATCCAAAATTGATCGAATTGTTTGGAAATAGGTGAGTGCTACATAGTTTTTGTACTAGTAGTACTAGTACTAGACCTGATGAAGCTGCAATAACGAAACGTTGGCTCAAATAAAGTTTTTATTGTTATAGTTATAATAAAGGTCGTATATTTCCAACTTTTTTGTCAAAATATTACAACAGTATATTTTTGTAGAATTGAAATTCGACTGGTTCTAACTTTGTGATATTCACTGATAGGACCTATTTTCCGACAAGTGTTATATAGATTATTCTGCAATAACAGTAGAATTCGCTAAAGTTTTTGTGTGAGAGAGAGAGAGAGACAGGTAGATTTATCTGTAGTGTGTAAATAAGTTGGAAACGTTTTTAACAAATGAAAAGTATCTTTATTCAGACTAAAAAGAGGGCCCGGCATGGCCAGGTGGTTAGGGCACTCGACTTGCAATCTGAGGGTCACAGGTTCGAATCTCCGTCTCACCAAACATGCTCGCCCTTTCAGCCGTGGGGGCGTTATAATGGGATGGTCAATCCCACTATTCGTTGGTAAAAGAGTAGCCCAAGAGTTGACAGTGGGTGGTGATGACTAGCTGCCTTCCCTCTAGTTTTACACTGCTAAATTAGGGACGGCTAGTGGAGATAGCCCTCGTGTAGCTTTGCGCAAAATTCAAAACAGACTAAAAAGAAAATTATCGGTCTGTGAACAAGTAGACAGTACTTTCTTCCTTAGTTGGTATTAGCCTTACTGCTTCCTTTCTCTCAGGATTGAATGCTCCAAATCTAAACACGTTGGTCTTCAAAAAAGAAAGCATGTCCTTCATGTAGGTTGACTAATGGAGAACTGAACTTAGAAACCTCGCTCAACCTAGAATGTTAACTCACTTTTTTCATCCAGTGGATATCATGACCTTTGGCTTCTGTTGTTTAATGGCATTGGTCCTCTTTCACTTATAGTTAATGTCATAATCGTCCAACACAGGATATTCCAGTTCTAAACCATTCAATCAGGATGCCTTATCTAATGCTGAAATATCCTTGCTAGCAGAGGAGATATCACCTACTAAAAAGAAGAAAGAATGAAGCAATGTTAACAACTTTCTGGGCCATGTGTTGTCACTATGACAGTATGGTAACTTAATAATCAAAAATTTTGAATATTTCTATATTACTGTAGAAGGTAGAAAACCCCTGCACTTTTCCGTCCTCTTCTGTTTCAGGCCTGTCCTCAAATTGAAACCTACAACAAAAACTAGGAGTGTTAACTTTACCTTATTCCTAGAAACAAACACCACACAAACATCATAAATCGATTAACAATGGATCATAATTGTTACAAAAGCATAACAATTCGTTAACAATGAAATAAGTATTTAAATTTGATTTAATCTCAAGTAAAAGAAGTTAGAATAAAACATTCTTATGAGAAATTACTACTAACTAAAAAAATGCACATGTAAAAAAAAACATAACTTACCAATGATTTAAACTCACCAAATTTATGTGAAATTGAATTCTTCAAGAAGTCTTGAATTAAAAATAAGCATAATCGTTTCACTCAATTAACATTTTACAATACAGAAGGTAAGTCTGAAGGCTTATCAAGCCAAAAAAGCATATTGATACCTGTGGTGGATACAACATAGATAGCCCATTGTGTAGTTTTATGCAACAAACAAACAAAACGGTGATTAAAGTACATAAAAAAAAAACTTTAATAAAGACATTTTACAAAACAAAAATAATATGGGTGCATGCTTACAGTTACAGCAAGAAAGGCTAAGCAAATAAACAGAAAATGCAAAATTACACTGCCCACTTTAGCAGTGGACAGACTAACATGCAAGAAAGAATAATCACTAAAAATAACATGAAAATAGAAGTAAAATATATAAAAATCCATCATCAAAGATTTACAGATTAAATTTTTCAATTGTAACAATGTCCCTTTCATGATAAATACTAAAATTAAAATACAAAATGGTATTAAAATTAAACTTATTACAAAAGCAAAAACACATTGCCAATTAATATACACTACAAAAGAATCCCTTAATTTTAAACAAAAACAAATCCTCTTTTAAATGAATAATACAACTGAAACAAGAAAAATCAAACTGAGTTTGACCACCTTCTACTAATGCCCGTGTGTGCATGGCAAGATGGTGTGTCCATGACACACAGTACATTTATCTAAGACAATAAAAAAAGGAAAATACATTTGAAATTTACTTGTAACCAAATACTTAATATTTTAACCTCTTCTCTCCACACATTAGTGTGTAAAAGAGCAAATATTTTGTCATGATAGCATAATAGACAAAATGGCAACACTAAAACAAACACAGATAAATTTCAATGGGCTCTCTCAGGGATTGTTTGACCTGTTGCTTCCATTCACCTTAATTTTGGCAGCAAACTCTAGGGCTGCAGTTGATTTACGACTAGCTGCCTCCAGTGTTTGGTCATTCTGGGCTTGCTAAGTCTCGGCAAGCTTGTATTACATGCACTGCATCTTTTCCTCATACCATGTCAGAGGAGTTGACCCCTACCTCAAATGATGTTTTTGATTGCCACTGTCTACTCATTGATCATTTCCTGGCAAGGACAGCTGAAGACATGAATCTGTTCCAGCTTTGGGCAGTTGATAATCACTTTTGGTAGCTTATTTGGGAGCTCTATTTTTCTGGGCCTCTGGGAAGGGTCTCAACATTTTTTTGAGGAAGGTCCCTTGCCCAGAATGGTGGCATAGGTTTGACCCAAGTACCTGGGTTCCATTTTACATCTGTATTTTGATTGTTGGATCACCCATAGCACTAGGAATGTCTACTTTTGTTTCTTTATGTGGTTCTGCCTTTGGGGGTGCGAGCACATTAGCCTGCATTTTCTCATAGTGGTGGCACACACACTAATAAGACAGGTGACTGAGCCCCAATGTTCTTTAGAATTTACCTGTATCTTCACTGGTGTCATAGTCGGCAACAATGAGAACTGCTGAGCTACCTCGGAGCTGAGTTCTTCTGTAGCCATGACTGGCATTGCAGTCATCTGTGTCTCCATGACTGAGTTGTTTCTCTTTCCATATTGGTCATCCTCTTTCATAAGCAGGTGTGAAGCTCCTGGAGGCTGCAGGGCCAACTCAACCACAAATGCAGGAATCATTGTCATTATCAGGTACATTTACCAGCAATCAACCTTCATCTATGGGCTTGTGCATTATGTACGTCAGGTCAGTCCTAAGTGTCCCAGCCTCAGTGCTTTCATTAGCCATCTCACCCAAGAAGAAGTACATTCCATTCCATAGAAGCTCGGCAGCTTGAGGAAAAGTAATGGTTCATTGTAAGTACTTAATTGTAAAAGTTTATTAGCAGGGTTCTCTAAAATATTAGGTCCAGCCAGACATGCTGGCTGATTGATGAAGAGAGAAGCTGACCAATGCCACATCTTGATCTTAAATACCATAAATCTGAGTTCAAATGAGTTGACTGAATCTTAATTGGTCAAAATTCGAGCCAAGTCTGTAGGTTAAAGACGGCTGTAACATTCAGCTGCAACCATGAATGAGACACTACTCAAACAAAATCTAAAAGCTTAATTTGTACTCACATCCACCCTGTGATATGATAGCCATTATTCATAAATTTTGTGCACTATTGATATTTCAACTAACTCATGAATATTTCAACTTAATCAAATTGAAACATCCTTACACTATGATCCTGAGAGACCAGGTACTATATAAGGAACACACGTCAAACTGTCTTCTCTATAACCCCCATTAAAAGTGCCTTTTCTCTCTCTCCCGATGTTGCAAGTGTTGTCTCTTTTGCCTTCTCCATGAAAATTTCACAAACTTACCAAATGTCTCAATGTTTAAATTTAAACATTCTATTAGCATTAAGAGTTAGACTTCATCTAATGTTTCCAACATATGCATGCTGCTACATAAGCATTTGTTTACATACACCCATCAGTATGTACGTATGAGGTCTTTACATTTTATCAAATGCTCTAATAGTTTATACTGCTCATTTCTGGTTATCACAATAACAGCTTCAGTAATGTCTGAGTGACCTACCGAAGCTAAATTTTGTGGAGGCTGTAGTGCCATCTAGAAACCATTAAAATCAATTTGTTTTTATTTCAAGCCTCATGAAATAAGAGTTAGATGAACTGAGACATTTAGATTAAATGTCAGTTCATCAAGATTAAGAGTTTGTGCACTCACTTTATTAAAATACATGCAGAAAATGCTGGTATCCGTTGTGGGCTAGATCTGGCATATCTGCCATGAACACGAGATGGTATATTCTACTACAGAGAACTCACTGTTCAACTAGATTTTTGGAGTGATTTTCTCAAGATATTTGATAATATTTTGCATCGAAAATACATTCTGTGGCTCAGAAAGCAATGCCCATTTGATTAACAGTTCTCCAATTTTCTGACCATTCTAGCTTGTTCAGATTGAATATTAATTATCCCATGTTACAGTATTTTGTGCCAGACCTTTCTACCCAATAGCTTGGAGAGCAGGTAATGCCACTTTCTTTCAGAGATCAGGTTTTTGACCTAATGATCATTCTAGCTGTGGAAATTTATCAGTCAGTTCCATCCATATCAGTGAGGAAGCTGATGTTGGCATGCAGTGGTTGGAGCTGGCAGCAACTTCCAGTTCTCACCTAGCTCATCAAAAACTGCCATATAGGCATTAGCCGTTTTCTTCAAACTGTCATATGGGTTACAATGGCTCAGAATGCTATTCTTATCTTACTCTGACTCATCAGTCTTCTTCTCAGATTCCTGGTCAAGCCAGTGCACCAAGGGTTTATCTGTTACATATGACTGCAGCTTATTGGCACGTTTGATATGCTTTCATGTACCTCTCATACGTGAGAGGATTAACCCATCTGAGTACCAGGTAAAGATCTGTCCAGCTGGTTCCAAGTTGCTTCCATCCTGGCATGTCTATATATATATATGTACCATATTCAAACAGGACAATGGAGACCATGATTCTCCAGAGATCTCTTCTTGAGGCCCAAAGAATTTCCAGTGGTGATACATTCACTCATTTAGATAGACTCTTGACATAAGTCAGTGTCAAAAGATAGTGGTTATTCTTCTTAATATTATATATAGTAGTAGTATTTAGTAAGTAGGTCGAATAATATGGCTGTTGTTGTTGGGCTGAGGATTCTTCTACAGTAGGTGTCTGTGACTTGTTGGCGATAAATTCACAAATAAATAATATATATATATATATATATTTGAACTAGTTAAATGTATGTACAACAAATTCTTTACACTATAGAGATTATAGGCATACTATAAACAATATATATAGTTCTCTTCTTCTTGTCAAATAAACTACACTTCTTATCTCTCTTAAAACTTTTAGTTGTACTCTAACATATAAATCTTTAGGCCTATATTAACTGTTAGGCCTTTCACTCCTTGGCAGTTAACTTTATGTTTAACTTTTCTTTGGCCAAACTTCTATTTCCTGTGACTTTACATTCTCATCTGCTCTGTCTGTCTGCTGTTCGTGCTCGTCTCACATCATTTATATATTTATCACGTAATCGTCTGCTCGCCTTCTAGAAATCTCAATTATTGAAATCAATAAATTTCACATGACGTTCAATGGCCTTAACATCAATGAGTTATAAACACAACTTCCAATAATCATCTGCTTTTAACTCTCTTTCTAAAAAACTAAACAATCATGAAATATTCACTCACAAAATTAATTAATTAATAATACCTACACTAAACAGTCTTTTATATCTGACAGTCAACCTTTGTCTTCCATGATCTCCCCTTCCTTCAATCTTTCCAGTTAATACCAGACTTTCATGTTTTTCTTTCCTCATAATATATCTGAGAAACCAACTGCCTCTTTCTGATGTTAGTCAGCAGCTTCATCCTGCAATCTTCTCTTGACAGTGTATCTTAATTTGAGGTGTGACTTGTCCAACATACCTTAAGATGCACCTTACTTGAAGAACCACAACTCAGTTGCTTCAATTCTCTTTTCCATTCTTGGCAGTACTGTCCAACTTTCTGGTGCACACATGAGAATTGATATAACATAGTAATCCAAAATTCTTAACTTCATCCCCATAGAAATTTTACTATTTTATTGGTATCTTTTTCATTTTCAGAAATGCATCTTTTACCATCCCTATTCTCCATTTTATTTCATGATCAAATTTACTATCTGATGTTATCCAGCTTCCCACGTAGTTGAATTTATTGACCTGCCTTATCTGCTTTGACGTTGCATACAGGAATGATCTTCTTTGTAATTACCATGCATTCTATTTTCCTACAGTTAATACTTAAACCCTTCTTCTCACTTTCACAAACAACTTTATCTAACATTTTTTGTAGCTTCTCTTCCTAATCAACTATTAAAACTGTGTCATCACCATAATGTTCAAATTCTGTCTTCCAATGATCAGTCCTGGTAAATACTCAATTTACCTCAGAATCTTCTCACTGTACGAATTAAACAAGACAGGTTAAAAAATACAGTCTTGCCTCAGGCCTCTTTTAATTTGTATGAAATCACTTAATCCATTTTTTATCTTCACTGCTGCAGTTTGGTTCTAATAGAGATTTCTTAAAATATTCAAGTCTTTACCATCAATCTCCAGTATTTTCATTAACTCCACATACTTGAATCTATCAAAAGCTTTGGTACAATCAATAAAACACAAGAAAGGCCCTTGTTAATTACCCGGCATGGCCAGGTGGATTAGGGGGCTCGACTCGCAATCTGCGGGTTCGAATCCCCATCACACCAAACATGCTTGCCCTTTCAGCTGTGGGGATGTTATGTGACGGTCAATCCCACTATTCATTGGTAAAAGAGTAGCCCAAGAGTTGGTGGTGGGTGGTGATAACTAGCTGCCTTCCCTCATGTAGCTTTGCACGAAATTCAAAACAAACAATTCTTGTTAATTTCCCTCTTCAAAAGCACTCATATCATGAAGATAGCATTTCTTCTCATGATCTTCAATAAAATTGCTTTTAACTTTTAAAATTTTTGGCCTTATTCTACTTCTAGCTTGCATTATCAACACCTTTAATAGGATCTTTGTCATGGCTCATTAAACTGGTGGTTCAATGGTGTTCACATTCAGTGGCTCCAGGTCTTTCAGGAAGTGCATTAAAGATCGATTTACTGAGATCCTCAGGTATTTCACTACTTTCATAAATCTCATTAATAATAATCTTTTCTTTACCCAATTTTTCTAAACATTTTACTTGTTCCACTGCAATTTTATCTGGTTATGTAGCTTTATTGGTTTTCATTCTGTTGATAAATGTTCACACTTCTGATTTAAGAACTTTCTTGTTAACACATTGCGGACAGGTTACGAGTTTACTCATGTTTTATGCAGAGCGTCTTTGTGTGCCATTTATTAAAATGTTGGGTTTGAAAGGAGTCCGATTTTATTTTGTTCATAACTCAACTATATTTTTTATTATTTATTTGAAACTTGCAGAGTATGTACAAGAAGACACGTAGTAAATTTTTAAACTGTGGTATCTTGTAAAACATTTTCCTATATGGAGTGGAACCGCATAAAACTTGCCTATGTATCGTGTTTCACTTCTTTTCCCATGGGCAGTACAAACTCTGCAGGCTCTGGTAGGAAATTTCTTTTTTTCTGTAAATGAAATGAACACAGGAATATGCTGCTTCATGTCATCAGACAGTCTTCCTGGGGGATCCTTATGTGGAGCTCTCCTTGTACCTTCAGATGGTGGACTGGGTTCATTCCTCTCTAGTTCCAGTGAGCCTTCTTTCTCTTTGTCAGTAATCCATTCTCTTGCCACAGAGAGAAGGAACTACTTATATATATATTTTTCTGTTTATTCAGGGCTTTGTAGATCATATATGAATTGAAAAGGCTGCAATTTATTAGATAAAGTACTACCGTTTTTGTCCATTTCACTGTTTTTCTGAGAATGGTATAGTATGAGAAGTACTGATTTGTACGATCAACACCTTTCATGTGGCCATTGTATTTCGGAACACACACAGGTTTTTTATTTCTTCATCAGTTATTCTATTTTTCTTTCCTGTGGTAAAAACAGATGAGTCATGGATGGTTGAAACCATTCTCTCTTGTCTTTCCATATGAAAACGAGAACATCACCTTTTCTATGGAAAGCTGTTTCACCTTTTTTCATTGTTGAAACTTCAGGCTTGGTGGCAACCCTCTATTTACTCTGATTCTTCTAAGGACTGTTGTTTTATGTTCTTGAAACAGGTTTGCAATGGAAGTACTCTTGTAAGAATTGTCCTGGTATACTTGGTGCCACAATCTAAGATTGGGAGCAATAACTGAAAAAATAGTCTCCTCCAATTTTTTCTCCTCACCAGTATAAATCTCCATGTTACAAATCTAACCTGTGTTATTCTCACATATCATTCTCACCAGCAGGCCATATTTTACTATTTTTGCAGGGTTGTATGTTTGGAATCTTAGATGTCCTCTCCATGGAATCATTCCCTCATCCAATGACCACCGTTGCTTTGGTTTGTATAGTGTCCTGAGTTTATCAAGGAAATAATCCAGTACTGATTGGATTTTGAAGAGCCTGTCTGAGGACTCATCCATTTTCTCATTATCATTGAAATGCCGAAACTTGTTGAAATCTGTTTTGGCTCATTGTCTGCAAAAATATTTGGCTAATCAAAAGAGGATCTGTTGACCAATAATCTTTCCAGTTATATTTCCTTGTCTGTTCCATTAGCAGAATAAGGCCTAGGAATTTCCTCATGTCTGTAGGTGTAACTTCAGACCATTAAAGCCCTTTAGATGACATTTTATGTTTCTCTGCAGTTTGATTGTGGTAGGTACACATTTTCTGACAAAACATTTCAAACAAGTGATCACCAAACAGACTTGACACGTCAGCAATACTTTCGGGTTTGGATAGAGTGATAGTGACCCCTGGATTTCCTTCAAACATTTCCAAGTTCGGTGGAATATCTATTTCTGACCAATTATCATTATCACAACAAGAACGTTTGTAGAATCATCATCACTTTCTGATTCAGAATCAGTTGAGAGCACAACTTTATGTATTTTGTAGGTCTAACTACGTCACTGTAGCTAGTCGCTGTCAGAATCTTCACCTTCACTTGGAAGATCTGATAAATTATCATCAAGTAATTCAGTAATTATCTCATCTTAACTCAACACATTACGTTATCTTTGAGAAGCCATTTATAAAAAATAATAATAATAATATGGGTATTGTAAGCAAAAATCTGAAAACTAATAACTGTCCATAACAAAATATAACATGTCCAACTCCTTTTGAATGCAACATTTTAATAAATGGCATACAAAGATGCTCTCCACGAAACACGAGTAAACTCGTGACCTATCCGCAATGTGTTAATAGATGGCTTTTTATCACGACTGTCAAGGAATGAATCTTCAATATGTTTTGTCCATCTTTTCAATACTTGTTCTCGTTCCACAATTACATCACCATTCTTATTGAAATTCCATGCTTGGTAAAATACTGCAGTAGGTTGTCATTTCTTGCTGCAGGTTGCATTGCTCAATTAACTTGATCAGGTCTCCTCTGTTGTTGCCCCAATTGCAATAGGCTTCAACTATAACACTGGTAACAACAGCTAGAGAGTACTTGGCATTCATCCATCAATGCAATTGCCTAATTTATGGCTCATGGTGGTTTTAACTCTCACATGATGTCTGGGATCAGGACATTCTGCAAATGGGTAAAGTCTAACCATGCAGTGAGACAGTCCATCCATATTTCCATGTTGCAGGCGTGGGCAACAAAGTATAACAAAGTCATATTCTTGCATCATTGTTATTCACTGTGCTATTATCCCCTACATATTTTGAAGGTTTTTTAGTAAATGATGTAAGTGCTTTATGAAGACAACGATAGGAAGCAATTCTTTCTTC
This sequence comes from Limulus polyphemus, assembly GCF_000517525.1. Taxonomy (NCBI): domain Eukaryota; kingdom Metazoa; phylum Arthropoda; class Merostomata; order Xiphosura; family Limulidae; genus Limulus; species Limulus polyphemus. The sequence goes on from NW_013672372.1 coordinate 21,822, forward strand.
ATTGTGCAGTATCCACATTCAGTGACCATGAGCATACAACTGGTGAAAGCAAACACATGTTCACTCCATCTTGTAACTGTGACAGCACTGCTTCTTATTTTCTGTCACTAGTATCAGTGTCCTGGAGAAACAGTTCTGACAAGGATAGGCTAGTACTGGAGTATCCATTAAAACAAGCTTTAAGGACCAGAATGCTTTGTCATCCTCCTCATTTCACAGTACCGGATTAATGCATAGGCCCCTGGCCATTAAAGGGCCCCACAGGTCACACAAGTAAAAAATTATGATTCATAAAACTAACGCCCCTAGTGGCACAGTGGTATGTCTGGGGACGTACAACGCTAGAAACCGGGTTTCGATACCCGTGGTGGGCAGAGCACAGATAACCCATTGTGTAGCTTTGTGCTTAATTCCAAACATAAAACTAACAGAATAGAGGCAAGAGTAAGGTATTATTATTATTATCATTAATATCGTTCCCAAATATTAGCTGGATCTAGAGCCCTACTAAACTTTTATCTGGCTCTGCACTTCAATTAAAGTGTGCTTCCACTTTCATCAGAGCTGACAATGATGCTGCTGCTAATGTTGAGCAAATAGCCACAGATTATTGATAGTATGATGGAAAGCCAAGAAAATTGCAGACCTCTCGTTTCATCCTAAATTGAGGCCAATCTCTCCTGTGGCTATCTTAGCTAGGTCTGTCCAGACTCTTGGCAATGTGGCCAAAAAAACTCTACTTCAATATGCATAACTGAACCCTTTCGAGGCTTCAGTTTCAGGCCTGCCTTTCTCATGTTGGAATACCCATCAGAAATCGATGCAGAACCTTGGCATAACTTTTTTTTCTGACAATTACCATTGGAGATGACAAGCACACAGAAAGTTGTATGATACTCTTCTGCAGCATCCACTGTAATTCACTGTTTGTGATCCTAGTGCTCTTAGGAAGTTAGCAAGGTGGTTGCTTTATCAAACAAGCTTTGCCTGTGTCTATATGGTGCCAAGTTACCATTGCTTGACATAGCCAGCTATTTAGTTCCACAAACACATCAGCACAGTCATCCAACAACTTGCTGAAATACTGTCACTGCATTGGGTGTAGATTGTCAAACAGAATGAATATGACTAATATTACTACTAGCATCAGTCACTTCCACTTCACTTACTGTACCTATGCTCATTTAAGTGTCTATCTGTATAGCTGATCCTACATAATCACAAAGCAACACTAGCATTTCATCCTTTTGTCAAGTGAATCACTACCTGAGCTAGTCCCACCCACTTTTTGAACAATAAACAGTATATCTCTTTTGCTTGGCTTCCATAACTGCATTACATAATACTGATGCATTGAACCTTATCTAAATTAGTCCACAGAACACCTGTGCAAAAATAACTACTGTAATTTCTCTTTGCCAGATACACTTGTGTTGTCCACAATCTGGGTGACATTGATTAACTTTCCCTTGGAACATCAGCTCATCCACTGCACAGACAAAACTAACTGATAAACTCTGCAGTATATCCATCCTGAGAATGCCTATTTAAGATCAAAGATCAGAAATGACCACTTTTGTTATGTCAGTGACATCTTTCACTCTGAGATGGAGATTTACTGCTCCCTGTTGTCTAGTCTATCACCATTCGCTAAAACAAAATCTGTATTCACAGGCTATAGTGCTGGCGTCACTTAGAGGTCTTGGGAGATCACGAGATTCATGGTTCTTGTGTCCATCAGGAACTCAACTTCTCACCCTTGCACCCTTTCAGGCACATACCAGGCCCCACCCAGCCCCAATAAAGCTGGGCTAACCACTGTCTTCCCCTAAACTGGTGGCCAATCCTGAACTGAACTCATAATTGGCAAGACATTTGCTGCAGTATCCTCGTTTCTGATCATCATGAACCTGTTGATCTGATGGTTATCATATCCTTGCACATTTTATTTCACAGCAAAGTGAGGAATTGGGGGTTACAGGCACCTGTTGGGCTGTCAGTTGGAGCTGGTTGCCTTGCAGTCCTTGTGCCACAAAGCATGGGCAGTTCCTCTGCCAGTGCCCCTTTTGTCCACAGATAAAGCAGATACTTTACTCTTCCCACCTCAACAGAGGTCCAGACAAGGCATTGGGCATGGCTGTGGTAGATGATGTCTCAGGCAGGTATGGCAGCTGTGTGTACTCCAGTCCTGTTCTGAAGATATGACTGGCTGGCATTCTTTCAATTGGATTTGACCCACTGTACTTGAAATACCAGTGCTGCACCTCCTGAGGCAAAATTGCCACTGTAGCTGCTGCTATAAGTTCCCTTTTTCCAACTGCCAGCATGAAGCTACCACATCAAAGTGTGTCTCAATGAATATGGCTTTTGTGAAAGGATCCCTGACCCCAAGGTGTTGCTACACAAGTTCACTGGAGAGTCACTCAATGAACTTTTCAATAAAGAAGTCCCCTCAATCTGCTGAGGCAATTGCCAGGTGCACCATTCTGTGCAATTATCTGCATGGGCTGCCAGTCCCTCAATGGAGCCCCTCTTTCAATACAATATCTTACCTCCTCTCACATAATAGCTTTTCTCGACTAGCACTGCTCTCTATTGGCACAAATGTTCAACACATGCCATTAGCCTTCCACCTCATGCTTCTGCATATCCACATGCAAATGATCATGTTGCAGCTCTCCACCAATAGGAGTGCGACACCACTCCTATCGTAACCATCACCCTCTTCACATCTGCACTCATTAATCACTTCTCGATTGGCTGTAGTACCGTATAGATGTGCTGATTTTTTCTCGCAGATTTGTCGATGTATTCCATTATACTACTTGGTATTTCTTTACTATTTATTTAAATTTTCGCATTTTGGTATTGTGAATAGTTGCTTTTTTTAAACTTTTCTTACTTTTTCAGGGGCCTTTTTTATTGAATTTTGGATCCCACTCTATTGCAAGTGGTGCTTTGATGTCAGTTATGCTGTAGCCCATCCTACAGCGGAGCTAATGTACAATTCCAGATGTTGCCAAGTGCTGGTTGTGTGTCTCCATTTTATTGTTATCTATGACTAAACAATTACGTTGTAAGCTTGGGTTATGCACACTCCAGAGATGGGGTGTTCTGTAGGACTTCTAATAGTTCTGTATAGTGGTTTTTGCTTCATACATATGTTCATCCTGAACCATATACTCATAGACTAACATGAGTAAAGCAGACAGAGATAGCTGCCCATCTCTGATGCTCCATGGTGTTGAGACTCTTCCTACCATGGACCTGATGTACAATTTCAGATATTGCCATGTTTTGTTTGATCAACTCTGTGAATGTGGTAACTCTGCTTTTTAAAATAAGGTATCATGGTCACCCATTATAATGTTTCTGGTTATGCAGTCCTCTGGACTTCCCAATGCGTTCCCCCTTCTTCTAGTGAAGTATGGGAGTCCTTACGCTAGGTTCCTAGCCAATGGGGTGGTGGACCGTGGAGGCCTGTCATCCTGGGTGATGAATCATACCACTCAGTCGAGAATAGGGCAGTGGCATTCTACAGGTGCCACTGGCATATAGCACTTCCTACCATGGTCTTGATGTTTAATTCCAGATGCTTCCTAGTTTTGGTTTTAGCACTACACTGTTTTCCTGTCTATATATATCTCACCAATTGTTTTTTCTTACTTTGGTGTTCCTCTTTCTTACCATCCTCCAGATGTACATTCTTGGTAGATTTGGTTTTGGTTGGAGATGGCCCGGTCATGATTAGTATCATGTGTAAGTGGTGCCCTTCCACCTGTGGACCTGATGTACAATTCCAGATGCTGCCAGATTTTGGTTGAAGCACTGCCATGTCACAAATATATATATATATATATATATATATATATATAT
>NW_013672372.1:26202-32397 GCF_000517525.1 Limulus polyphemus
ATGTACACTCTCAGTGAGTCTGGTGTTGGTTGGAGATGGTCCAGCTAAGTAAGTCCTCACGTGTGCTGGCCAGTATCCCACCTCCTACTGTGGATATGACAAATGCCCACTGCTACCAAGTTTGAACTGGAGATGTACCCCATTTTTGTGGTCCCTCTTCCTGCCATCTGCTGGATGTAAGTTCCCAGCAGATCTGGTGTTCATTGTAGCTAGATGCAGCACGTTTTCCTGCTTGTGTACGTCTGGATAATCTCCTTCTACCATGGACTGGAAGTTCTTTACCCATTGCCATCAGGTTTTAGATTGATGTCATCCAACCAGGGCTTTCCACCTTCCTACCATTTGTTGGATGTTAATTCCCAGCGAATCTGGTGTAGGTTGTGTTGGAAATGCACAGAATGAAGATAGATTTTAGTATGGAAGCTTGTCTTCCCTACCAATTCCCATTTTGAGTTGAAAGGTAGATGATCCTCTACCTACTGCAAATCTGATGTACCATTCCAGATACAACCTGCTGTTGGATGAAGTCAAACTACTGCTATGGTCTATCACACCCTAGCCACTCGACATCCAGGAGCCCCATTCATCAGTCATACATATTCTGGGATTCCTTCACGTTTTTCCACATTTTATGTTTGTGACAGTCATAAAAAGAGCAAAGAGTATACTGGTATCAGATGTAATGCGGTCTACCACCGAGGTGCGATGTTTTCTCTTTTGGTTCCATATTTATAAGCCCTCCACTGGTTCAATGTGGGATTCTACCTATTTTGTGAGAGGAAGTAAGATATTGTATTGGAAGTTAGCATTTTCCTACACTGAAAATGTATTTCCGATAAATAATTACCTCTGATCACATTTCCCACCCAGCCTCCCCATTTCTGATGATATATGGTGTAGGTCTTCTGACCAATCAGGAAGTGATTAATGAGTGCATATGTCAAGAGGGTGCTGGTTATGATAGAAGTGGTGTCACACTCCTATTGGTGGAGAGCTGCTGTATGATCATTTGCATATGGAAGGCTAGGGCGTGCATTGAAAATTTGTGCCGATAGAGGGCAGTGTAGTCAAGAAAAGCTATTTTGCGAGAAGAGGTAAGTCTCTGCTGGAAATACATTTTTAGTGTAGTAAAATGCTAACTTTCTGGTCTTAAACATTACTCAATAGATTACCATATTTTCTGTAAGTTCAAATTAGTGGTGTACAGCTCATGTATAGCAGTTTCCCAGTTACCTTTCATCTGAGTGGTTAACATTTAAGGCTAGACTGTCCAAGCTCAGGATCACACATTTGACATCCTGCTCTGGAGTCCATCCATTCCAGGCAATGATCTACCTGAAATGTCTCAGGAACAGAACCAAGTCTTCCTTCATAATCCCCTTGAAGGTCAGAGGTGTGATTTGTTTGACCTCATTCACCAGACTCTGTACACCAGATAAAGGCCTTTCCTCTTTTACTGATCCCAGCAGGTGCCAGGAGAAAACATTCTTGATATTTTCAGCTTCTTTTGGATGCTACTTACTGGTACTTTGTCATCCCAATATGTAGCTGCAGGGTGATGAGCTGCTTGTGATGATTCATTGCACAGCCCTGCATGACCCCAGTTGTCAGAGACTGCCATCAACTTGACAAAGAACCTCTCCATTCCCTTTAGGCCATGGGTCGAAATCTTCACTCGTGTATGCCCATTGCCTCACCTGCCATGGGAACAACTTTAATTGGTGGAATTCCTGTGTCAATGGCATTTTCAGGCTCTGTCCACATGTCAAATAATTTTGGCCAGAGTCAGGATTGTTGTGCTTTGACTGTTGATGTAATGGGAATTCAGTAGAGACCTTCTCATGTCATATTGAACTTTTCAAGCACCTCATCATTCTTGAAGACCTAAGGGTCAGGGTATGCTTGCTTAGTCTGGGTACACAGATATGCTGTGTCAGCAATTAAAAGCTGATTGATGTCAGACTTTCACAGCATTGGCAAAAGTCTTATGTACAACAGGCAAATTTCCCTTGACTTAACACATTCAACTGTCTCTTTCTGCTTACAAACTCTATACAGGAAGCATTTCTTTAAACTCAGTTTGCTCGAGATTGAGTTAGATTCCATGTGGGTTTTATCTTTCTATAGAAAAACCTCGCAATAAATCCTACAGTCATGGCACTAAATTTTCCCTTTTATGTCTACTTATGGTATTTAGACAGGTTATGCTCAAATAATGGCAGAGTTTACCCAGGAAAATTAGAAGGGTTTTTGTGAAAGAGATAATTAGGGTAATATTTCTCTTTAGTGTGTAAATGACGAAATAGGACACATGTTGAACAAATGAACATAATCTTTATTCAGACAATAGAAAGAAAAACAGTGTGCATACCCACTGTGAATGAGTAGACACTCTTTTTCTCTTAGTTCGTGTTTAGCCTGTCTCCTCTCTCTCAAGATTGAATGCTTCAAAACTAAACATGATGATCCTCCAAAAAGAATGTAGGTCCTTTATGTAAGGTGACTAATGGAGAATTGAACTAAGATTCTAGAATGTTAACTCATTTTCATTGTCTTGTGAACAGTATCACCTCATCACTTTTTATGCCCTTATGGATGGTGGTATGAGGTCATAACTTCAAAATGAATAAGATTAATTCTTCTTAAAGGTTTAAAGTTTATGTGACAGGTATTGGTGGGATATATTTCAAACAGAATTTCAATATTAGATTGAGTAACTAAGATAATGTCTATTCTACTGCTTCCAAACTGAGACATTGGATTTAAGGGATAATCTTGGTTTATGACCTTTCAGGAAACTATATAGCACTGGTAATCTACTTTTTACAACTTCTTCATGAATTGAAGGTCACTAAGGTATTCTTCGAATTTCAATACATATGTTTTCTTAATAGAATATATCTTGACAAAGGTGTAAAACTGAAACATTGGGAAGTAAATAACTAAATTAATATACAGATATATATATATAAAACAGTTTTACATCTGGAGCAATAGGTTATTTGCAAAAAGAAATTAGTGGACTGGCCCTATGGTAGAGCTCAGGATTTCAGAACTGGCAAGCCTGAATTGAATTTGAACAATATCCTAAAGTACTCTCCACATTTTAAGTTGTGTGTGGATGTATTATAAGAGTGACAACCAATTCCTTAGTTGGTGGTAGGGTGCCACTGATTGACTGCCTTCTTTCTGGTCAGTAGTTCAATATCAGGGTGGGCAGTATATAGCCTTAGTAGCTTTGCCATAAATATAAGTTTACAAAGAAAAATAAAGTTTATGTAAATTTGTTTTAAAAGAATTAGGAAAATTTTTCATTAAAAAAGGAGATTCAGAATTTAAAATATGTATCTTACAGATTTTGTTGCATTATTATCTCCAAGGAAAGAGAGAAGAAAAAATATTTTTAAAACCACTTTTCTACTTTGAAAGGGGTGGTTACACAAATCAACTTCTGGGTTTTATATTGAGGAAATGTTTCTTCAGTTGGAATAGCTTTGGTGTATTTTCTTTCTTCATACACTCTCTTTTTTGCAAAAACTTTTGATTTAACAGGAAGAGGGGGCCTTCAGTTTGAAATCCATCTTAATTCATGTGGTGATCAGCTAGAACCTTTTGGTTATAATTGTGCAATGAACAGTTTGACTAAATGCAGTAGTTTGAGTGCAGTGTGAAAAATGTCAATAAAGTCAGCTCACCACCAGAGCAGCAGCCAATCAGCATTTGTACTCACAGGACAATTTTGTAGCCCATTTCTGGTACTGGTTAAACAGTGTTAATCACATTTTTTTTTTTTTTCAGAAACATAAGAATAATACAAAATATTTGGAATAAACCCTGTGATCTTGAGATTTAACATTTTCTATACAGACTTGTCTTGTAGTGGCAAGTTTGTTTTTACAATTTCATATAAAATATTACCTGCTCAAACAAAGCTTTAACATATACACAATATCCTAAAGTACTCCCCACATGGTGTGTAGAGAATATATGGTATTTAACTAATGTTATTAGTATACTCATTATAGTATTAATAGCAAAAACTTAGAAAAATCACCGATTTTAACATCTCTAAATAAAACAGTTAAAAATGAACACCAATTAAGAAAAGTTATATAAACACAGAAACCCTAATTATCATTCAGTCCACTAATTACTGCTGGGATCTACTATGTATGTTACATATAAAACAAATAATTTAAGCCAATTTTTTGATCATTTGTTTCCACAGTGTAAAAACAGGCAATAAGTAATACCCACCAGAAGTTGATTATCTGAAAGTTAATTAATAATTCACTATTTATTTGTAAGGTTTAAGGTCTTGTGTTCAATGAACAGAAAACACTCTTAACTCCATTTACAGTTAATTAACCAGAGTAAAATAACTTGTTGAACAAAACAAATTGAATAAGGAAGTCCTCTTTAACAGGCAATACTTTGCAAAAGGCTTTGTGTACTTTATGATACTAGCAAGAACAACTCCAACTGTGTTAGAAAGAGAGATGATAAAGAATAGTTGCAAACCTGAAATATTTTCACTATAGCTAAAAGTTGTGTAATTTGATAAGAAGACTTCAAAAAGTGTATATGAAAGTAGAATAAGAAAACAGTAGGTGCACCCAACCTGCAACGTGTTATGAAAAATGGAGAACACAGAAAATCCATTACCATAATGGAATGACATGGGGCACCAGTTACAAAACTTGTTGTTTTAATTTTTTTCAGAGTTATATTTTACATTTGTTAAATCTACATTATTTCATGCCATAATTCAGGCCTAGTTGATACTATCTATCAATTGGTTGGTCAAAGATATTATCTACTGTTTCATAGGATATATGTAATGCACCCAACAACACCTTGTGTGGGAAGTTACTCTATGACTTTCACATAAATCACAGATGTATCCAGATTCTAGTGATCTACTTTTCTGCTTGTACAGTTTCATGCAAATTTCTGTAACGAACAAGCAAACAATATTTTTTTTATTATTATTTAAATATAACTCTTAGTTAGTAGTATTCAGTTATTTTATAAATAACAATTCCAGTTAAATGATTATTTGATGTTCTGAAACAACTATTTTCATGTTAGTAAAGTGTTTGTTGTTACGTGTTTTACTACAGAGTCTTGTTTCATTTACTTGCCCAGCAATAAATCATAAGTGTCCCCATCCACATACTAGATCTGCAAGCCTCTTGTTGTTGCAGTGGTCAGGTGTTCCTCTGTCTATTCCAAATCTTCAATACCACAACAGCACTATGAATTACTAAAATATTATTATTATTTATGTAAAGAGGGGAAAAAAGAAATCAAAACCTAAAGTGTTTTCAAAGTGTGGTTTCTTTCAAATTTATTTCCTAAATGGAAGTAAATACCTGTTGAGACATGATTGAGAACTATTAGTGAGAAGACAACTGGAAGCATAAAAGGGATATAATTTATAATTCAAAATTGTATATTATTTAGATACATTTAATTATTCTATTAATTTGATTTTCAAATCTGTTTGACTAATTGTTTTCTTTAATATCACTTAACACATGGTGGTTCTTATATGGATGCACAAAAACAGGTTGGTAAGAGATGGGGATAATCTTGAACCAATGGCAACACCATCAATCAGATAATACAACTTCCCATTCAAAATGAAATGAGAGACTCACAGCAAAATTGATTAATTAAAAAAACATTTCAGAATGCTTACCTCGTTGGAGTTATCATTGTAAATCAGATCAGCATTCAGCTGTATAGTCTTTTCTAATGGTATATTAATATATAATAATTCAATATCAAAACTGGCACAATGAATGTTACTATCACATTTCATGACAGAACTCAAAAATGTCTTTTAGGGTGTATTTATTTCTGTGGAACTTTTTTTAAAAATTCAATCAAAAATTTGGCCAAGAGAATGATTAAGTTCCAATATTGGATACTATTGGTTGATAGAGGCATCCAGCTTTTTTAACTTTTGGTAACCCATAGAAGATTCCTGGATGACTCCCTGATAGTCTAATGTTATCTTTCTTCAGTTGTAGCAAATATCATTGCAGTTTATTCTCCCTTTTATCAGTAGGATCATTCTGTAATTGTTTACAGTTTCTTCTGCTTTTCTTAAATATCTATTATTTAGAAAAACAATACTATTACTTTTATCTGACTGTCATTTTTATATACTTTTTAAAGATACAAAAT
>NW_013672372.1:32559-43503 GCF_000517525.1 Limulus polyphemus
AATCTTCCAAACTTAAATTTAAAAACGTTTGTAAATACTATTATAATTATATAAAAAAAAAAAAGTCAAGACTTGTACCATGTATTTTAGTTCTAATATTACTGAAAGATTAGTCTTATTGGTTCCAAATATGTTGTTGTGACAGTATTTGCAAAAACTTCAAATTTAATTCTATTTGGAATACTAAATATTAAACCACGAACCAAAACCTTTTTCTCAAGATCATTTAGCATATATTTAAAATAATCAAATATCAATTTACCAGGAATATCTATGAAAGTATTTTTACCTAAATCTTGCCTGAAATTGTTAAGTTTACATCCAAATGTTTGTTTTTATCCTCCATTGGAATTATTATCATTTTGTACATTTCAAATGTATAAAATCTAAAAAGTTTATTTAATTTTCAAGCATTTTAAATTCCTCAATAGATTGTGTAGCTAACATTTTTCAACACTGAAAATGTATTTCCAATATATACCCTCTCTGACATAATAGCTTTTCTTTGATTTGTGCTGCTCTATATGTGCAATGTTCGCTCGTCACTAACCTTGAAGCTCTTCTCCCACCTCACATCATGTGTTTACACGTGTTATAGCTGCATTGTAACATGCAAGTGAGTATGCAACAACCCTCCACAAATAGGAGGCGACACACCCTTCTTGCACAATTGACTCCATTTATTTTGTAGAGCACAGTCATCACTTCAAGATTAGGCAAGAAAAGATGAACTGGAAGTAGGAAGGGTGTGTGAGAAGAGTGAAAGAAGGTATCTATAGAAAATACATTTTCATTGTTGGAAAATGTTAACTTACAATACGGTATCTTACCTCTTCTTACATAATACCTAGAATCCCACATTGAAATGATGGAGGGACTGATGCAAAATATACTTAGATGAGTCCCCTTTGGAAGGTGCCCAAGAAGAACCCATGGAGCATGATACCTTGGAATATAGGGTCACACACATGGGAGACTACACCTCATCTGTATCAGAATATACTCTTCACCCACGGGAAGATATGTGTCCCAAGTTAGGTAGAAAGGAAGCAGTCCATTAAGAGAAATGGATGTACTAGATTGTGTTGAGTGGCTAGGGTGCATCAAACTGTATGTAGTGAATCAACTCCATTCCAAAACCAGGCAGTATCGGGTATGTGTCTTCCAGTCCACTGTAGGACAAGGGCCCCAGCCATCTTCACCTCGATACCAGGAAGCAGAAAGGAAAGACAACTTCCATTCTGGCAACCTAGGCATGGCACATATGTGCAGACTCAGTACACAACCAACACCAGGCTACTCGGAAATCCGAAATTCGGGCAATGGTAGGAAGGAGGAATGCAAATGTGGTGAGTCAACTCCAGTCCAAACCAGGCAGAATCAGGACTTTTTCGTCTGGTCCATGGTAGGAGTAGGGATCCTACCAACTACATGTGTCAGGACTTGTTTTGGCTGGTCCTGCACTGATCCAACCCCAGACTGACTGGGGAAAGCCAGCCAGAGAGGTGAACTGCATGTGGAAGATTCTTCCATCCCAGAACCAGGCAGCATCAGGTATGTGACTTCTGGTCCTTAGTAGGTAATGCAATGCCTTAAGAATATTCAATATGTGACCACAGAAACCCTATTTTGAAAAGCAGGCTGGTCCTGGTTTATTCATCTAGAACTGGATGGATAGGCAGCAATCCCGATCCGTTTTATTCACAATAGTCCATGAGATGGTATTGTCTGTAATGAACCTTATGTATGAAGCAATATACTATATACTTAAGTGGTCTTGTGGAACACATCATCCCATCAGTGAACGTTATAGACCTTAAAGGTTGCATGGTGTGGATATAAAGGCAAATATACCTTGGCAGGCACTTCTCGATATCATTGGGATCCAGAGATGTAGAAATAGGTCACTGTAAAGGTAAAATATATGGAAAAAGAACTTTACCCATTCAAGGCTGGTACAGGGTATAGAGAATGACAGTGGGAGGCAAACGATACCCAGATGATGGAGGTGCTGTGCAACAAATATGTGAGGCATAGTCCACATGCCAGCCGACCACAATCTCCTCCAATGGACGACAGAAGTGAATAGCTGTAGAGAGAGAGAGAGAGATGGCGAATTTGGCGAGAGGAAACATGGAATATGCGACGAGAATCCTCTTCCAACAAAGTATAAGCCAGAAAGATGAGTTGATGGAGCCAACCAGTAATAGTAACTGGAGAAAGATCCCAGGTAGAAGAGGAGTTCCAAGAGATAAAGAGCCAGGAACAGGAACCTCGAAACGGAGCAGTGCAGGTCACATAATAATGAGCCTTTACAGGACAAAGAAGATGATCGGGATTGGACTTAGAACAAATAAGAGCAATGAATGGAAGGGAAATAAGGATGAATGTGTTATTTCCACTGAGGTCTTTGAGAAAAAAGCCCACCTAGGATAAAGGAGAGCAAAAGAACAATGATAAAGGATTCGGGATATGTCAATAGCATACACGTCTGACCATCAACATCTGCATGCAAAAAAGAGTAAAAAACAGGTCTTAAGGGAAAGATGGTACATTGAACAAGAGGGTAAAGATTCAAAGAGAGGTAAGGTAAGAGCCTGAAGGACAACATTTAGATTCCAATCCAGGAGGACAGTAGGCTGGGGAGTACAAAGAAGCAAACAGACCTAAACAGGAGAAGAAGGTCAGAGGAGAAGACGTGAAGAAAATGGAAAAACAAAAATTATTGAACAGTATTGCTTTATAGCCTGCAATGGTAGACATGGACAAACCATTGGCAAAGAGCCAAGTGAAAAAGTCAGAAAGGTGGGGAATAGTAGGTTTGGAAGGAGAGAAGCTACAATACAGAGACCAATGACAGAAAATATGCCATTTACATTGGAAAATAAGTAAGGAAAAGGAATAAACAGGATGAAAAATAAGGAAGGCTATGAGTCTGGAGCAGCTCACAAAAGACTGTGGGCCCACAGGTGATGATAGAGTGTGGGTATTACTGGATGAGTAAGGGAGGAATGAGGTTACCAGTGGATGTAGAAGGGGAGGAGATGACTTGAGAAGGCTCAAGAGTAGAAACCATAGTTTAGCCAGCCAGAATGGAGCAATTAGAAAGACCAAACATGGAGTGGTTTGAATTAGGGAAATTACCTGGGTGAGAAAACTGATAGGAGGGTAGACACAGCATTCACAGCAAGAGTTGAATTATGCAGAACAGAGGAAGTTTGGTATTGAGCTAAGTGGCATCCAGAAGGGGAATACCCAGCTCTGAGTAAAGCCAGTGAAACACCTGAGGAGTAAGAGACCATTCTATCAGGAAAATCTTAACAGGATTAGAAAGATGATCTGCAACAAGATTCGGGGTGCCTGGGATATGACAGGCAATAAGCCAAACTTGTCAATATTGGGCCCATAAATGGAAATTGAGTGTTTGAAAACAAAGCAAAGGCAACTGAGTGACCCTTTATTGATTGATAGAAGTGACAATGGTCAAATTTTCGGAATGGATCATGACAGGTTGCCCACAGACCACTGGAAGGAAATGATCAAATGCCCTAGAAACAGCCAGAAGCTATGAGAGATTGACATAGAGAGCTGATTCGACTTCTGACCATCAACTGGCTATTTTTTGAGAACCCAAATACACCCACATGTTGAAGATGTATCTGCAAACAGATGAAGATCTGGACAAGGAGAAGGAAATCCAGCTAAAGTGTTGTCTCTATTGAGCCACTAGGCAAAATCAACTTTTATGGACAAAGGAAAATGAATGGAGGAGTCCAAGGGATCCTGAGCTAGGTGGTTCCACTGATTGTGCAGCATCCATTGAAGATGATGCATGTGTGCATGACCCCAAGGAATGAGTGATTCCGTGGAAATCCAAGTCCACAAAAGAGAATTTCTTTTTAGAGTGAGAGAAGTCATGTCTTGGAAATGAATAGAAGAAGGCTGGGCCCTGCCAAGGTAGAAATTGAAAAACACCCCCAAATGAATATGTTATTGAGTGAGGGTAAAGTGTGACTTCTCCAGTTTTACAAGCCATCCCAGAGGTGTTACTTCTTGAAGGAGATGGGTATGGTCTTGGAAGGCTTGTTGGGAAGTGACCAAAAAAGGCCAATCATCCATTTAATGGTGAAACCACAGTCCCAAGTCGTGAATGTGACCACCTAACAGAAGATGTACGGAGCCAATGCCATACTGGATGGGAGATCATGGAATTGAAACACCTGACTCCCATGAACAAATGAAAGGTTATGTCTGAAGACGGGACATAATAATGTGCATGTAAAATCCAAGATGTCGACCTTGGTCATCGAAAGACCTAGAATGAAATGCTATTTGAGGTTGAGAAAAGATTTTATGGTGAAATGAGGGAGGTTGGTGAAGCAGTTTAGGCTCAAGAGATCGATAACAGGATGCCAATTCCTAGTCGTCTTGGGAACAACAAACAGACAAATTAAAACCCAGAGAAGGAATGTACACCTGTTTAATAGCATCCTTCTGCAAGATATCCAAAATCACCTCTGAAAGGTGCTGACAAAAGAGTGGGTCTCAAGGAAGAGGGAAAGAAATGGGAACTGGAGACACAGGAGGAGGAGGACGAGAAGAAAAGTGAACATTCAGACCATTTGCTGTGAGAGGGTGCCACAGGTGAGCAAATCAGGATAACCGTGTCCTACTGTGCCTGAACCTAAGAAATAGCCACCAATAATACTGACTTCTTAAAAGGCAACAAAGAAAAAGTGATCTGATGACTAAGAGCAGAAATATGGGAAGGTGGGACAAGGAGGAAATTTTGTTCTTGACTTAAGCTTTCCAAAACTGATGTCATTTCAAGTCAGAAGCTACACCCCTGATACTATATGGGTCTATGACCAGTGAATTAAATGATATTGCCATCTAAAACCACATTTTAAAGTCACATCAATAAACTAAATATTTTCTAAGCTCTTAAAAACAAGTAAGTTATGTTTCTGTTCACACTTACTTTTTATGTTGTTACTTTACATCAGGTATGGCAGTGATGGCATGGGTCAATAACAATTTCATGCATACCAAAAATATTGTTGCCAATTATACATACAAAACAATTGATAATCCTCTTACTTGCTTGTTTTAAGTTTGAAATTTGACCTTTAACTTGTTTTTCAGTTGAAAATACATTGAAAGAGGTGTCATAAAAGATTTCTGTGAAGACATTGTAGCCTTCCATGTGTTTGACTGCAGGGTTTTGTTCAATTATGTTGACTTTTACATTTTTGTATTGGTAATGTATACCCATCCCCCCACCCCACCCACCCTCCTGCGAAGCTCTTGCTGTGTTTCAAATTTTGAACAGGAGTCCAATCTCCTGGTGAATCTCTCATTCACTTGGCAAATTTTATTGATCAGAGAGAGCCCAGAATATGCAATATGAAACAATGTTGTACCCACCTTGTCAATGTAAAAGGGAATGAATCCTGGGAAACTGAATTATTATAATGAAGAAAAAGTCGTTGTCTAGCCACTAAAAGTATTAGTGTGGGCAACAAAATCTTCAAGACTCTCACTGGATTGAACAAACAATCGAAACCTGTTCAGTCATAGAAGCGAGAAATAGTGATCGGATGAATTGGTGAAAAGGATTTATCCTTTCTGTGACTGACAGTGTTGTTAGGAAGAAGAACTGGTCTGAGGACATAGGTACAATATAAAGCATCCTGTGGATGATCAGTGCAAACCACTCTGACCGGCAATGTTGATAGGTTAGCAGCCATGAAAAATAAACTTTCAAGAAAAGGTGATACATTACGTATGATGCTAAGGTCACAAATGGATGTTAAGAAAGGGCATGTAATGTAACCTTAATATACAAGTTAGTTAACTGGAATGTTCATTTGGGACAAAGAACCCAAAGTGACTTGAGAAAGCTTGAAAGTATTGAGGACCCAAAGAAGTTTTGTGTATCAAATGGTAGTCAATAAGGCTGCCGTGTACAGGATGATTGTGGAAGATGCAAAACCCTTGCCAAAGAGTCGGGTCAAAAAACGAGTTATGGTTGCCACGTCTGAGCAAAGTGGGTGCAAACTCCTCACAATACACCATTGCTGAAAAGTATGCCATTTCCATTTAAAAATGTCCATCATGGGGCTAACCAAAGCCTGAGACAGATACATGGCAACCCTAGAAATTAAACCCCAATGCCATAGAAAGGCCTGCATAACCTCCATGCCTGAAGCATGAGCTTCTGGATAGCTGGGTGTACCATTTGAAATCATGGTTGCCTCCACAGAGGTGGGCACTCCCTAAGGTACTACAGAAGCAGAAACCATGGTGTATCTGCCAATCCAGTGCTATCAACAGGACCCAACAATAGGTTGGAGCAAATAATAGTAAGTACCTTGGATAACAGATGAATTGAAAGTCCTGACAGAATGCATCCACTGCCAAAGCCCGAAGGTGAGCTACTAAAGACCAAATTGCCAGTAGTTGGGTGTTCCCATGAATAGTAAACTCGCCAATCCAACTGAAAACCTTGCAATGTAGCATCTATTCTATTGGGAAATCTGGTTGGGTCGAGACAATTGATCTGCTGCTGCAATCGTCACCTGCGGAACATGGCAAGCTAATAGGGTGATATGATAGAAGTGGTCCTAATAATGAGATTAAAGGTTTGGAAACAAGGAGCCCTGGACCAAGTGCCCTTTGATGGGAAAAGCAAGACATCACTGTTGAATTGTCGGAGTGAAGCCTGAAGATGTTCTCTTAATGTGCCCAGACCATAAGGCATTGTCATTTGAAAAGCAAGAAGGACTAAAACATTGTGTTGGTAAGCTTTGTTGTCCCTGTGTAGACCATGGAATTCCTGACTGTTGAGATTTGAACTCCATCTCTGAAGCGAGGGATTTGTAAAGGTGTGGTAGAGGAACCCATATCTTAGTATTGTCCCAACTTATCCACCCTTCGATATCGAAGAAAGATCCTGAATAATGAAACTGGTGAATTAATGTTGATGATCCCTTGGTTGCATAAAGCACATTGAAAGGATCTCTAGTGTGTTTATCTCAAAGTTATGAGGGATTTGAGTGATCCCATATTCCCAAAAAAGAAAGAATAATCTGCACCATGGAAGAAAGAGAGTGGAGTAAGAGTCAGGCTTCCTGTTCCATAGCATGGAGCTGGATAGGAGTTGGCTGAGCCAGACTAAGATACATGGTAAAAAAAATCAACCCAGACTGATGATATATTGAGTTTGAGCAAGAATAGATGTTTCAGCACTGAAGCCTCCATTGGTTGTTCTGAAAGTAAATCCGGGTGTGAGGTTTGGACACTTGACGAGATGGTGTCAACAGTAACCAGTCACCCATTGAATGGTGTGTACACAGGCTGGCTGGGGAATGGCAGTGACAATAAAAAGCTCATATGAATTGGCAGAACCCACATGGTGCCAAAACTAGTCAGGAGGTAAGAGCCCTAACCTGCAGTGCCTGACCCCTGTGCATAAAAAAATACCAGATGTGGTGGGGGGATACCTCCACCAAGGCATTATGCAGATAGAAGCCGACTAAATCGAACTTTGACATCCACAAAAAGATTTAGGAAGGAGTCATTTGTGAACTTTGAAGAATCTAGGCATTGATATAGACGAGAAATATCTTTGACTGGACACTCATCTCTTATTTCTTAGATCCAACAACTGATGGGAATGAAACCCCTGAAGAACTAGCATGACACACTCTCTCTCTCTGCTCCTAGACCAACCAAACTCTGATAGCCATAGATTTATATTCCAAAATCCGAGGATTTGTGGAAGATGGAAATTCTACAGGGTGGGAGGATAATGGTGTTGCAGAATTGAACTTCAGGACTAATCCCTACTCAAGGACTTGTAATGCTTATGGATCCAAGGGTAAAGTTACCCCATGTTCAGAAATTTTCAGAGCTGAGCCCCTCCATAGACTCTGAAGATATACAATAAACCACAACATTGCCATTGACATTCCGACCGAGCAGTGGAACCTGTGGCTGATGTTGGGGGTCGGAACCTTTGAAAAGGGGTGGAACTATGATGCTCTGTAGATGCCAATAAAAAGTCAGGATGACAACAGGGATGAATGTAGAAGCTGACAATTGAACCTATGAGTGTGCTACCAATGGTTCCAGCTCATTAGTAAATGAAGTTGGAGATCCTGAGAGTCTTCCAACAAGGTTTAGTGTTAGGAAAACAACACGTTGGATGTTAGAGTTATAAACCCATAGACATATCCCTGTCCCACCAGGGGACATTGAACTATTCAGGTGAACTACCAACTCCACTTAAGAACCCCTAATTTCAAGGAGCTGATGTAGTATTTGAGTCGAAATATGAGTCCACCCTGCGGTGGTAGGCTAAGTTATGTAGTTCCGACAATCTTGGCGGTTAAAACCTAGCTGCCCCATCTCGAAACTGAGCAGTAAAACTCCCTGCATGAACCACAATGTCTGTAGATGGAGAGAGAACTATATAATCAAGTGAGTGCAGGCTCAAAAGCCACTGGAGAAAGACCCAAAACATCATGCTCAATGTACCAACTGAAGAAAGTAACTCAGAAGCAACTGATCACAAAGTGGCCTCCTTTTTTATGTTTGTAAAGACTTTTCTTATTACAGTTGTAAGGAACAACATGTTGTTAGGTAAGTTTGTTGTATTAAAGCAAAACAGTGTTGGGCCAACTGCTATGTCTTCAATAGAGAATTGAACCCCGAACTTCAGCATTGCAAGTCCATAAGCTTATCACTTTCCCATAGGGGACTGAGAAGCTAACAGAGTAATGAAAGCGCAGTAAAAAGGTAATTGAAATTTTCTCCAGAATGTCCAGGATTGCCCACAATTGCAACCTCAGAGCCCCCTGCAGGAGCCCCACTAAACCAAATATATCTCACTAAAGATCATTGACAATCTCAACTGAAAGTGACTCCTACCCCTGCCCCCGATGTAGTGTGATGCTAGATATCAGAGGTGGATAGGAGAGACGTGATTGATTTGCCTCCGTGCCAGAAATAATTATCTGGTAATTTGTACCGTGTATCGGCTTGCCAATGGTAAAGAAATATTATTACTTTTTATTATTACGAAATTCAACTAGATGTGCTAAGAATGTTCAAAGTATCTCCAATGATCATAGTACTAGTATGGAGAAACCCTTTAGTGAAAGCTTTGTTGAGAAAAAGTGATAACATTATCTGAATGAGGTGCTTATATACAGTACCAGGATAGAGGGTGCATTGACATAGGTGGAGAGTATCACGACACAAATATTGCCAAGGGCAAATGAGTGGAGTATAAAAGACTGGACCAAGCAAGAAAAAATCAGACCAATGCTTAGATGGGCAAAGGAAGAAACCTTGGAGGTTGAGTAATAATTAAGTGTCAGCAGAGATAAGTATGTTTTGGAAATGAGTTTTCCACTATGTTCTATTCAATATTCTGATGGGTGCCCAGTTGGCATGGTAAAGCATTTCTTTCTACACTCAAATCTTGTATATTAAAGAGATAAAAAAAAAAGCAGCTGCCCTCTAAAACAAGAAATGTGTTTGGTCCACTGAGGTATCTTCTCAATAGTTCAACAAGGGAGATTTGGTGTAAAAGCAATCTGAATGAATAATGTTGTAAAGGTGGTTTCAATAGCATTTCAGTATTAATATGGGCTGTAATTACTGTAAACCACACTTTTATTAATGCTTTAATGTAACAAACACCATTCAGCTGCTTCTTTAAATTTCACAAGACTGATGCAATTTTTATTTTTATTATTAAGTAAGGAAATTCATTCAATACAGTATTGTGCGGAAAGACATCCTTTGCATAAAACTTCAAGAAAGATTACAAAAATTTCTGAAACTGAGAATATAATTTTACAATTTATACATCAAGGTCACACAATCAACAAGAACTGAAGCATATACGAGAAATCTTGCAGGAAGCCTCAAAAAAGAATACCTTTACTCATCCTTTGACTTCAACATGAACTGTCTCATTTGTGCTTATAAGTGTTTGTCAAAAGACCGTAAGAATCCAAATAGATGAAAACATGATGTCTAATGAAGAATTATTTAAGTAAAATAGTATATATTAAAATTTTGTGATTAAAGAGATGACCTGGAATTGATATTTCAAGCAAAGCCTTGCTGGCAGACTTCTCCTTCTCTCTCTTGTTTCCTATTTGCATCTCTTGCTGTCAACCTTCCTTATTAGAATGATCATTTTTCCATATTCTCACATGAAATGTTATCTTGCTTGATTCCTACTTGGCACTTTCAATTTCATTTTTAACATGACAAAAAACATTCCATTGTAGATGCCCTTTTGCACACAAACTAATTATTACAACCTGGAGCACAAATTTAGATGAATCGCACAACACCTCTTTCTTACACTTAGAATAATGTTACAGTTAATCCCTCTTTAGAATTTTTTTTTTTTTTTTTGCAAACCGAAAAATCTTCCTGACATAACATAATATTCTGGGACAACATGGGACCTACTGGTCCATCCTCAAAACTAAATTAAAATTATTAAGAAATAAATAAAATAGAAAAATTTTAAACCCAGCCCTTTTCATTCGTACACTTATCAAGCTTTTTCTTAAACTCACTTACATTTACTGCCTCTACAACATATGAAGGCAACCCATTCCAAAAACCAACCACCCTGTTAGAAAAATAAAACTGTCTTAGCTGAAGATGACTCCTACCTTACCAAAATTTATTAGTCCTACTATTCTCATTGTTAAATATAAAAAATTTGATGCATCAACACTATCAATTCCCTTTACAATCTTAAACACCTCAATCAGATCCCCCACCCTAACTCTTCTTTTTCATAAGAAAATAATTTGAGAGAGTTCAGCCTCTCGTCGTATGACAACCCCTCCATCCCAGGCACCATTCTAGTAACCCTTCTTTGAACCCTTTCCAACAATTCAATGTCCT
>NW_013672373.1:0-16656 GCF_000517525.1 Limulus polyphemus
ATTAAAGAATCATTCTTGTAATTTGTAGTGACACTGATATTAAAGAATCATTCTTGTAATTTGTAGTGACACTGATATTAAAGAATCATTCTTGTAATTTGTAATGACACTGATATTAAAGAATCATTCTTTTAATTTGTAATGACACTGATATTCAAGAATCATTCTTGTAATTTGTAGTGACACTGGTATTAAAGAATCATTCTTGTAATTTGTAATGACACTGATATTCAAGAATCATTCTTGTAATCTGTAACGACACTGGTATTAAAGAATCATTCTTCTGATCTGTAGTGACACTGGTATTAAAGAATCATTCTTGTAATTTGTAGTGACACTGATATTAAAGAATCATTCTTGTAATCTGTAGTGACACTGATATTAAAGAATCATTCTTGTAATTTGTAGTGACACTGGTATTAAAGAATCATTCTTGTAATTTATAATGACACTGGTATTAAAGAATCATTCTTGTAATTTGTAATGACACTGGTATTAAAGAATCATTCTTGTAATCTGTAATGACACTGGTATTAAAGAATCATTCTTGTAATTTATAGTGACACTGATATTAAAGAATCATTCTTGTAATTTGTAGTGACACTGGTATTAAAGAATCATTCTTGTAATTTGTAGTGACACTGGTATTAAAGAATCATTCTTGTAATTTGTAATAACATTGATATTAATGAATCATTCTTTTAATTTGTAACGGCACTGATATTAAAGAATCATTCTTGTTAAGAGCATCATTCTACCACGATCCACAATTTTAAGTTTGTCCAAAAACAGGTAATTTCTATGTTTTATTTCCTAAATCAACTCAAACTTCTCTGTAAAAATAGGTTAGCAAACATAATTCTGGTTCAACTCACAACATCATAATATTCAACATTGTAACTCTCACAATGTTGATGTACAAAGTTGGTCCATTAGTATTTCTATCTATGCTTAGATGTTTGTAAATCTATCTTGAGTTTTAGCTACCTGTAGAATAACAGTTATAATCTAACTACGCAGTTCATAAAAATTATACTAGTTTAACAAGTAACCTTACCTGAAAAATAGTTGCCAAGACTTTTGTTACTCAAAAGTTGAGAAATTTCTTCATCTAGGTTTTTCTTAGAACGAGTGTCAGAGGCATTTAGCTCAACATATTGAAAACCAGCTTCCTACAAGATAAGACAATAAATCTTACACAGAAAAGTAATCACCACAATCAATTTCAAAGTCAGCTTACTTCAAGACAAGATGATAAATCTTACACAGACAACTAATCACCATAATCAATTTCAAAGTCAGCTTACTACAAGACAAGATGATAAATCTTACACAGACAACTAATCACCATAATCAATTTCAAAGTCAGCTTCCTACAAGACAAGATGATAAATCTTACACAGACAAGTAATCACCACAAACAATTTCAAAGTCAGCTTCCTACAAGACAAGATGATAAATTTTACACAGACAAGTAATCACCACAAACAATTTCAAAGTCAGCTTCCTACAAGACAAGATGATAAATCTTACACAGACAAGTAATCACCACAATGAATTTCAAAGTCAGCTTCCTACAAGACAAGATGATAAATTTTACACAGACAAGTAATCACCACAAACAATTTCAAAGTCAGCTTCCTACAAGACAAGATGATAAATCTTACACAGACAAGTAATCAGTTTCAAAGTCACTTTCCTCAAGATAAGAAACCTAATAAATATTAAACACTGAAAGCCTAATTTAAGGTTTTTCAGTTTACCTTTGAATATTTACATTAGCCCATTCACTGCAGCTGGGAGATATATTTCCCAGTGCTCCCACCCTGCTGGGTCCAGGTTCATCATCTTGACTGTCATCACTAGTTAGAGAGCTAACACCCTCTTTTCTCAAGCACATCAAGCATATTTGCATAGTAATTAGGGTTACTACTCAGCATCTAGTGATGCAGGCACGGTCGGCACGCAGTTGTCGTACATTCTGCTTAGGCATCTTGTTGGTTACTGAAAGTCTGAGTGTAAAACATTGAAGGAAACCATATATAAACAGTAGGTGGGAAGTCATTAGATATTTTACAACTCATTTTACTCCCATACATCACCCGTGGCAATTATGAATGACAATGGGAAACATCTGTCCCAATCACAGTGTGATGGGGGTTGGAGCACTGGGAAATAAACATCCAAGCTGCAGTGAAGAGGTTAAAAAAAAAAGTATAATTTATTAACCCTAAGTTTATGGGCACCCTTTTCTGTGAATTTCATGAGGTTTTACTGAGAGTTACATTCAAAATTTAATTAAGCAGCTTTACTATCATTGAAATTAGCATTATAATATATGTTGTAATTCAATGTTTTATATTATTTAAGACTTATTTCCTTTATTTCAAAAGAAACTCTTCGGTTTTGTTTTCCCGTGATGCACAAGCATTTATAAGTCTTAACTTTCGGTCTCTGTAATTTGAATAATCTTTCACGTACACTAGACGCCTATGTCTAGACAGAAAAAACTAATTGGTTTGTTTACACATTCTTCTTTCAAGTTCCAAGAAGGAAGAGATAAATTTCTTGGGAACTCTTGACAGAAGCACACCAACTTTTTACACTCAGCTCCACTTATTTGTGTATATGTTTATAACTAATAAAAAGAACTCATTTTAAACTACAATTTCCTGATGGTTATTTTAAAATCGGCACGAAGACTTCCTTACAAAGTAAAAAAGTTAAACTACTCTTAGCATTGTTGCCGCTTTTGCTCTCGCTAGCACTTTGCGTTATTTCTCATCTAGAAATATGTTAGTTAGATACAGTTAAGTTGTTTTTAGGGTTTAGTTCTACATTTTAGTTAATTTGCATATTTGAAAGGTTTAACGTTTTTAAAAAAATAACCCAAACTTTGCCTCAGTTCATGAGGCTTAGTGTAGTACGTGAGCGCAACAACAACAACGTGTCTGCCGAAGACTAAAGTATCTCTGCCTGAGAATACCCTAATATTGCCCAAGGATACCCATTGATGCATAACATGATAAATAATAATGCTAAAGAACAAGAAATGAAAATAAAATATTCTAAATTAACTATATGTGAAAATGTTTAATTTTAAATGTTTCTATACGCTGATGATAATACTTGAAATATTTGGTCTGAGTGCAAATAACTACAATAAAAAATTAATTTTTATTTAAAATACTTAATTAAAATAATCTCATTTTTTGTGCAGAAAATACTTGTTAGTTTTAACAAAATCTTACCAATTTGTGTGAAGATATGTTAAGATATTTCAGAGTTACGTTATGTATTATTAAACTTGCATCATTCTTCATTCGTGCTAGGCCTAAACTATAACCTTAGAGTTAATTAATGTTTTATGAGCATTACTTTCAAAATGATCCAATCAATAACTTTTAGCTAAAATTTTATTTCTTAAGGTAGTATATTCTTTTTAAATATCAAAAAATATTAACATGATCCAAATTATTGTTTTGAAACACTTTTAGCCAATTTGCAATTCCCCCTGATTATCAAAATGCTCCATTCTTGCTACCCCTTTGAAGTAATGTACTGTACCAATAACCGTTTATTGTTGAATCAATCAAACTTTATGTACTGAACAAAGAAAGTGCTTTTACTAATTCCTGTATTCTAACTTGTCATTAAGTGTTTATTCATGTGGCAAATCCTGAATATTTGAGAATGGACAGATCCTTGGTGTAAATTTCAAAAAGCTAAATACACCAGCTCAGAATATTCTCACAAACTGTCCATGCCAGAGTGTGTAATGAAAGCCATTAAGCCCATCTATGAAAGGTTATCTAGTGATAAACTCCTGACAAAATTTTTAGATTGCTTCACTCAGAATGCTAATGATTCCCTAAACCATGTAATATGGAATCGTAATCCCAAGGTCACTTTTGTCGGTGCAAAACGTATAAGATAAGCTGCTGTTGACAGTGTCAGTACTTTAAATGATGGAGTGCAGTCAAGGGAGAAGGTACTCAAGCTGCTTAACAATGAAGTTTCACCAACAAATTCTTTGCTAATGCAGACAAGAAAAGTTTATCTTAAGCACAAAACAAGGCTTCCATGAAATGAATAAAACAGTGACAGACAAGAATAAATGTCAAAAAAGGAAACCCAAGAAATACAAGGAGAGGAAAACTTGTGCTCCAGGAGCTTATTAATAACCAGAAAGAATTTTGAACCAAATTTTTAAACACGTTTTTCTCAAAATATGAAAACTGACATTCTCATTGTGGTTTCTAACTCATAACTTCAGATCTGTTGAGGTTATAGACTACATAATGGGCATAAATATGCATTATTGGTGTTTCTATAGTGTGTACTGAGGTAAAGTTAACAAGATGTTTGTTTTTTTATAAAATTACCATTAATGAGTCACTGTAGCATATATCGTACATAGGGCATACTCATTAGTACAGTAATTTGACCTTGGTTAATTTTCTTTAGTTCAGACTAATTATTCACAGCCTATCAAAGTCTGGACCCATTTAGTCATGTTTGTAGAAGTCATTAAGAACATACAGATTTCTTTTGTATTTCTTTATTTTTATAACATGCAAATTAGTCACAGTGATTTTTTTTTTTTTAATTTCATGCAAAGCTACACGAGGGCTATCTGTGCTAGCCGTCCCTAATTTAGCAATGAAAGACTAGAGGGAAGGCAGCAAGTCATCACCACCCATCACCAATTTTTGGGCTACTCTTTTGCCAATGAATAGTGAGATTTACTGTCACATTATAATGCCCCCATGGCTGAATGGTTGAGCATGTTTGGTGGATTTGAACCAGCTACCCTCAGACTGCAAGTCAAGAGCCCTAACCACATGGCCATGCCAGGTCAGCCACAGTGGTAATGTTACACAACATGTGCCATTGTACCTAGTTTAATGTATTTACATACAAAAACATAGTATGGAGATGTTTTTTCTGATAAAAAAAAGTCAAAACCTAAATAACACTCTATAAAGGGTACATGCTACCTTAATACATAGGAATAAAATGTTCAAATATATTATAAATAAAAAAACTACAGAATTTCACTTTGCTCAGAAGTAGACATTAGCTGTTTCAATACCTGACACACAAGCTGGGCTGATGTAGTTTTTCCAATTCCAGGTGGACCAGATAGAAGAGCAGCTTTAAAAAATGACCCGTCATCTCCAGCTCCACCCCATCGAGCTTCAGAAGATAAAGAAAATGATACTGTGTTAAAATTGGTAACCAAGAACAAGTTTATGTTAAAAGTCTTAAAACATTTCTGTTTCACAAAATTTTTTAGATAAAATTTTAGTATTCTGAAATCATTGGGATATTGAATATATTTATAAGTTGTGTTAAATTATTTCTTTATAATCAAAACACTATAAATAAATCACATCAGTTAAAAATGTACTGTTTCTTAGTGAGCAACAAAATGTAAAAACTGAAGTTAGTAACAAACATGTTTGGAAAGATACCACCACTGATAAACAACATTACACTTACGAGGTGGTGGTGGCTTTTTCCCAGAACTATGGTTTTTATACCAGTTCATTAACCACTTCGTCAGTTTCTTGACATTGCTTTTCTCTCCTTGCTGGCCAATTATCTGTTTCGTTGATGTAGGCTTGTGTTTATCTACCCACATCTTATGGTCTTCGCCCTGGGAAGTTGAATTGGAACAGATAATTTAAGAAACTGGCAACAATAAACAGTATCATTTAGATTGTATACAAATTTATTGTTTTTACTTCAGATACTGTGAATAGTATTTGAATTTTACCCATACTGTCTTTTAAATCAGTTTTAAACTTTTCCAGAAAACAAAGACTTTTACATGAAACAGATGCTTCTTTAGAGAAAGTTTCCAATCATAAATACCCTCACGATACAAAGAAACTTTCAACTCTCTCTATTACAATACTGTTTGAAACAATTGTACACAGCATTTTACTTTCTAACATAAATTGTCATATAAAACAATCGGTGAATCAAAATTATGATTAAATCAATTAATGTAATGAAAAATAATCAACTAATCAAAACTAGAATTTCTAATTATTGCAATTATCCAGATAATCGAAGTATTGTCGTTATGATTATCTTTGATCAATTAAAGTTTGTGGAGCTTAAACGATAAGTGTTACGACTAAAAATAATCGACTAATCAAAATTGTTTTTGGGTTACGGCAAAGCTACTAAAGTTATCTGCCACCATCATCAATTTTGAACTGCTGACCAGCACTCACTACCAACTTTCAGACTAACCTTTTATTATCAAGTAGTGGAAATGACCATCACTGCTGACCATGAGAAAACCAGTTAGGGTAATTAGGAGATAAGTTATGGGAAACAGAAGGATCCCAAAAATGAACCATCGATTCCTAGTACTTTGAAATGAGTTAATATGAGCCAAGTCGGTACATTTTTGTGTGTGTGTGTCAATATAATTCATAAATACAAATGAAAAGATAACCATATTAATGCCAACCATATTCAAAGTCACAACACTCTTGTTTATAAAAACCTGTGCTGAATGCTTTGTTGAGAAAAAGTGATTACATTATCAGAATGAGGTGCTTATATACAGTACCTGGATAGAGGGCATATTGAAGCTGGTGGAGAGTTTTGCAAATTAGAATTTGACAAAGGCATTTGAGTGGAGTATAAAAGACTGGAGTAAACTTTTTCAATGCATAGATGGGCAAAGAGTGGAATCCCTGGAGATCGAGAAATAGAGGTGAGTTTCTTATTTTTTGAATATTAATAAAAGCCATCTTTCGATATCCATAACTCGAAGGAAATCTAGTAACTCTCACAAGGTAATCATTCCTCAGGACATAATATTTGTGTAGAGTTTCGAGATATTGGAAGGCAGACATTCCTATACTAAAAGCTATTAGATTTATTGAATTATATTTATATAATTGTTATACCCTCCTCATTTTTAACCCTCTATAATTCACTATATTGTTTTCTAAATGGAGTAAATTAGAACATTAAGTTTTAAAAACTTTAAGTTTATGAGTGGAAATGCTAAAATGGCATTACACTGCAACCAGACTGAAAAAGATTAAGTAGTAAGAATCTAACCTTGATTTTATCCACAGTTTCTTCTTGTTTGTATTTCTTACAAGGTTGATCTGGAGGGCTGTAATGCTCTTCACTCTTACGTTTCCTCATTTCTGGATTACCAGCCGATTCCAGATTTCTTGAGGTGTCTTTCAGTGAGGACTTAACTGGAGTTCTTGAGTGCTTTACCGGACTTTTTAATGTTTTTTGTCCTGGTAAAGTCTTGATTAACTCCAAAAATTCATCCTCATTTATCTGTTTAGTACCCAGATTCTCTGCCTATGGTAAGAAAAAGGCTTATTAAAGAAAGCTAACAATCTTGTGTCTGGAAACATATTCTCCTCCCCAAACAATGACACCAATAACAGCCAGAACAAGCATTTCTGATGACAGCTAAGTTTTGTTTCTAGTACAAAATAGATTCAGTGGATTTAAGGACAATTAATTCAACTTCACAAAGAATTCGCTAATGAATCACACTGAGTACAAATGAAAACTACAGTATCAGATTTCAGATAAAAAAAAATTATAAAAGTGCCTTAATTCGAAACTTACACACACAAAAGTATAACCTTCTGAGAAGTTGCAATTGTTAAATATCTACATATGTCTGACAAAATAATCAAGGAAAAATTATTATTTTATCTGTGTCAAAGCAAATTTAAGAGGACTCACACTATAGGCCACACTGAGTGAAAATTATCAGTTATGTCTACGTACCCTTTTAACTTTCTACATTATCTTATCTTCACAGTATAATGATTCCTAAAGTTATCGAATCACAGGATGGTGTGTAAGAGAACATTCAGTTCAATCTTCACAGTATAATGATTCTTACGGTTAACGAATCACGGGATGGTGTGTAAGAGAACATTCAGTTCAATCTTCACAGTATAATGATTCTTACGGTTAACGAATCACGGGATGGTGTGTAAGAGAACATTCAGTTCAATATTCACAGTATAATGATTCTTAAAGTTAACGATTCACAGGATGGTGTGTAAGAGAACATTAAGTTCAATCTTCACAGTATAATGATTCTTAAGGTTAACGATTCACAGGATGGTGTGTAAGAGAACGAATCATTATACTGTGAAGATTGAACTGAATTTACGGTTATCGAATCACAGGATGGTGTGTAAGACAACATTCAGTTCAATCGTGACAGTATAATGATTCTTACGGTTATCGAATCACAGGATGGTGTGTAAGAGAACATTCAGTTCAATCTTCACAGGATGGTGTGTAAGAGAACATTCAGTTCAATGTATAGTTTATAAACACGGGCATTCATTTCCATCCTGATATATCTAGTTAACAACGCAAGGAAGTGAACATGCATCTCACTCTTTGTAATCAAACTCTCACCTAAAACACCATTTCTGTAGTTCGTATGTTGATGCAGCAAATAAACGTGGGATGTTATTTTAACTCAGATTTATTTCTAAAGGTAGTTAATCTGTCTCAGGCAGCAACAAAAGTAAAAAAAAAGCATGCGAAATAAAGACATCAACACAAAAACAAAAGATGAAGAAAAGAGAAAATTCTAACATTTCTGTTAGTAACAACTTCCCCACGGACATAACAAGTTATTCAATAGTTATAACAACAAATCATCATCAGGAATCTTCAATACATAAGTTATGCCACAAATGATGAATTAATTAATTATTAAACAACAAACACCACAAATCTAAAGTTCTAATTTGGCTAATATGTCTGTTTTCAATAACAGTCTTATTCTCGAGACAAGAACACAATCACACATTTTTTATGTTGAATTTTTACTTTTACAAGTTATTTATAAAATCCTCTATTTAAATAATCTTTATACACCAACCCTCTATCGGTAATTATATCCTACTTTTTCTAGTTTAGCTGGACCAGCATCTCGACCAATGAGAAGATAACTTGTTTTCTTGCTCACAGACTGTGTTAGCTTTCCTCCATACTTCTCAATCAGCTCTTTCACTTGGTCTCGCTCCAACGATTCTAATACACCTGTACTCACAAAAGTTAGGCCTGAAAAGCAGCCATCTTCTCCCTTAGTTAAAAAAAATCATAAACATTGGAATTGAAATTTGTAATCACACAATTACATAACAGTTTAAAGTTACTTAATGTTTAATCAGTCTTAAGTTTAAAGTTACTTAATGTTTGATCAGTCTTGAGATTAAAGTTACTTAATGTTTGATCAGTCTTGAGTTTAAAGTTACTTAATGTTTGATCAGTCTTGCCAAAACAATGAACTTGAAAGTTGTAATCACACAATTACATAACAGTTTAAAGTTACTTAATGTTTGATCAGTCTTGAGATTAAAGTTACTTTATGTTTGATCAGTCTTGAGATTAAAGTTACTTAATGTTTGATCAGTCTTGAGTTTAAGGTTACTTAATATTTAATCAGTCTTGCCAAAACATTGAAATTGAAAGTTGTAATCACACAATTACATAACAGTTTAAAGTTACTTAATGTTTGATCAGTCTTGAGATTAAAGTTACTTAATGTTTGATCAGTCTTGAGATTAAAGTTACTTAATGTTTAATCAGTCTTGAGATTAAAGTTACTTAATGTTTGATCAGTCTTGAGATTAAAGTTACTTAATGTTTGATCAGTCTTGAGACAATGTTTTGGCAAGACTGATTAAACACTAAGTAACTTTAAACTCAAGACTGATTAAACATTAAGTAACTTTAAAAAATTGAAAGTTATAAACACATAATTACATAACAGTTTAAAGTTACTTAATATTTAATCAGTCTTGCCAAAACATTGAAATTGAAAGTTGTAATCACACAATTACATAACAGTTTAAAGTTACTTAATATTTAATCAGTCTTGCCAAAACATTGAAATTGAAAGTTGTAATCACACAATTACATAACAGTTTAAAGTTATTTAATGTCTTGAGTTTAAAGTTACTTAATGTTTGATCAGTCTTGCCAAAACATTGAAATTGAAAGTTGTAATCACACAATTACATAACAGTTTAAAGTTACTTAATGTTTAATCAGTCTTGCCAAAACAATTTTTTTTCACTGATTATAGCCATAACGGTAAATAGATTTATTAACATAATTCCTATCCTTCTCTGTCATAAGCTGAGTGATGTATCATGGAAACTACTACTAATTAATAAATTTACAACCACCTCATTACTTAATTCATCAAGCAAATAATATTATTAATGGTTAACCTAGTTTTTCATAATAATGGTCATGATTAATTACATTTAAGGTCTGTCACTACACAAATTAAGTTTAGAATTTTAAAAATATTACATTTCTGTTTAATCAAAGTTCTTTTAGTTTGTCATACACTAACTATCTCAATTAGGAAACTGTTCACAAAAATCAGGAAAATTAACTATAGATGCATTTTCATAAAAATCAACAAGCTTAAACCAGATAAAAACATTTCACAAAATTTCAACAAACTTTATTTCTGAGTAAAAACTCATATATGTAAATTTTTTTTGGTTTTGTCTAAGTGATAAGTAAATTATACATGTTTGGTCTGTTCAACAAGGAACTTCACAAAAATCAATTTCCAAAGTCCACCCAATCCTGTCCTCTTTGTTTTAAATTACTCTTTTAGCAAGGCTTCTATTCCATACAACAATCACAAGTTTGAAATTTAACGAAAACATATTCGGTTAGCTAATGCTGTAGACCACTCTTCATAAAATCTTATAAAACTATATACAAAAAGTAAAATATTGCAGAGAAATCTTGAACATTTTGTAGTTAAAACTTATCACATTACCTCAGGAATTAATTAAAACTTATCACATTACCTCAGGAATTAATTTAGAACCTAAAGCACGAGGCCCCTCTCTCTCCCTGAATCGCTTGTAGTTCAAAATTTTTTCCCTTTTTTTCTCTTCGGGTGTTTTTTCTTGAGTAGGACTCTACAGAAGATTCATGTTCCAGTTACGTCAACTAACCAAATGATAACTATGTGAAAAAGGAATTACTCTTTCTCTATACGTTTGTGATTAAAAGCCTGTTTGATTGCATGTATTTCCTAAATAACTCAGAATTTATTACAAATGCTTACACTTTTCTAACTAAGAAAAAAAGATAAGGAAAATTTTATACAAAGCTAATTTTCCATAAGGTGTACTTGAAAAGTAAAATAACTGAGTTATAAAAAAATGTTAATATAATAAAACAAAAAAAACAACGTGTTACATACTAAACTTAAAAAACAAATATTGGGAAACATGTGACAATAAAAATATATGTTAATTCTAATATTCACCCGTATATTTAATATTTTATTAATTACGTTAATTTTAATATTCACCCGTATATTTAATATTTTATTAATTACATTAATTTTAATATTCACCTGAGTATTTAATATTTTATATTTATGTTAATTTTAATATTCACCTGAGTATTTAATATTTTATATTTATGTTAATTTTAATATTTTATTATTTATGTTAATTTTAATATTCACCCGTATATTTAATATTTTATTAATTACGTTAATTTTAATATTCACCTGAGTATTCAATATTTTATTATTTATGTTAATTTTAATATTCACCCGTATATTTAATATTTTATTAATTACGTTAATTTTAATATTCACCTGAGTATTTAATATTTTATTATTTATGTTAATTTTAATATTCACCTGAGTATTTAATATTTTATTATTTATGTTAATTTTAATATTCACCCGTATATTTAATATTTTATTATCTACGTTAATTTTAATATTCACCCATATATTTAATATTTTATTATTTATGTTAATTTTAATATTCACCAGTATATTTAATATTTTATTAATTACGTTAATTCTAATATTCACCCGTATATTTAATATTTTATTACTTACGTTAATTTTAATATTCACCTGAGTGTTATAATGAGTAATAACAAATATTAATATAATAAAAATGTCCAAACAATGTTACATACTAAACTTTAAAAAAAAACAAATATTGGTAAAAGTGTGACAATAAAAATATTTAATTTTAATATTTACCTGAGTGTTTCATATTTTATTTACGTTAATTTTAACATACCAATATTTCCATATAGTAACAAAATATCGGAACCTAAATATCGGAGAAAGAATCACAAAACTTGGATACCACAACTTTAGACAAAATAAATGGACAATAACTAAAAAAACCTGTGTACATTTTCAGAACCTTCTTTCTTTGGAGACTTGAATTGTCTGCTTTTGTTAATTTCAACAGAAGATTTACTTGGCGATTTCTTAGGAATATGAGACACTTGGTTCTTATGAGAGGTTGATACAGCAGTTCCTGATCATGAAATGAAAATAATTTTTAAAGAATAAAGCACTGGTTTGAACACATATAGGACTATTTCATTAATACAGTTAAGGCCACAAACAAAGACTACTTAAAGCACTGGTTTGAACACATATAGGAGTTTATTTCATTAATATAATTAAGGCCACACATACAAAGACTACTTAAAGCACTGGTTTGAACACATACAGAACTATTTCATTAATATAATTAAGGCCACAAACAAAGACTACTTAAAGCACTGGTTTGAACACATATAGGACTATTTCATTAATACAGTTAAGGCCACAAACACAAACAAAGACTAATTAAAGCACCGGTTTGAACACATATAGGACTTTATTTCATTAATATAATTAAGGACACATACAAACAAAGACTAATTAAAGCACTGGTTTGAACACATACAGAACTATTTCATTAATATAATTAAGGCCACACACAAACAAAGACTACTTAAAGCACTGGTTTGAACACATATAGGACTTTATTTCATTAATATAATTATGGCCACACATGTGTTCAAACCAGTGCTTTAATTAGTCTTTGTTTGTATACAGAACTATTTCATTAATATAATTAAGGCCACACATACAAACAAAGACTAATTAAAGCACTGGTTTGAACACATACAGAACTATTTAATTAATATAATTAAAGCCACATATACAAACAAAGACTACTTAAAGCACTGGTTTGAACACATATAGGACTTTATTTCATTAATATAATTAAGGCCACACATACAAACAAAGACTACTTATAGCACTGGTTTGAACACATATAAGACTTTATTTCATTAATATAATTAAGGACACAAACACAAACAAAGACTACTTATAGCACTGGTTTGAACACATATAGGACTTTATTTCATTAATATAATTAAGGCCACAAACACAAACAAAGATTACTAAGAGGGTTTCCCCTCCTTAACTCCAAGGAAAATGTTACTAGAAGCTGCCAAAAACCACAAGTGAGTTATATACAATTCCTGTGATGTGTGAAACTCTAGTTATTATCATCAACGTACAATGCAAGGAAATAATTAAAACTAGGAAAAAAAACCTTTTAATCTTTTGTGGAATATCTTTACATATTTTCCTTTTGTTAAGTTTGTAATTTCAGGTATTTTGCTTTTCATGTATAGTTAATTTCTAATGTTTTATTTTCCTTTCTCGCCCTTTATCACTTTTTATTCATCTCAACACAAGTCAACGGTACCTTCGAGGCATATTACGGTTTCTTTAGGAGATGTGCAATCCTTCGCAAAATTTTTGTTCAGCGTGCAATATCATAAGCCTTGAGAATGGACGCAAAGTATGATGTATATATAAAAAAATGTTTACACTTTTTTATTACACATTTTAAAACATAACTAATACATAATTAACTAAAATATAAAAGTAAGACCTAAATACAATTGAAACTGTACCTCTAACATTTAGGTAAGAAACAACTCTAAGTGCTATAGTTGATCAAACAGCCAACAATTCCATGTATTCTATAATGAAACTGCATGCCAATTTAAAAAAAAACCTAAGTTGGATTATAGTGTAAAATGAGCTCTTTCTAATGACTATACACATGTGTATGTAACATCTACACGTAGGCTATAAAAGTATTGTTTGTTTGTTTGTTCTTAATTATGCACAAAGCTACACAAGGGCTATCTGTGCTCTGCCCACCACGGGTATCGAAACCCGGTTTCTAGCGTTGTAAGTCCGCAGACATACCGCTGTGCACTGGGGGGGGGGGCTATAAAAGTAAAACAAAACTGTTGAAGGTGGATGTGGCATCTGTCAGGAGTTGAAAAAATTTATTACTTATTTCAAATGTATTCATTCAGAGTACTTTGAAATGAATGAGTCAAAAGGTTATGTAAGTATCTTATTATCTATACATACCTATACTAAACTACAATTGCATTAATGAAGATAAAGAGAGCCAAATTAGAGAATTTTCAGTTTATTGGTCATGTGACAGTGCATATGAAGTTTAAAGTAGTTTTTCTAAAGGTTTATTTTGAAATAAAGAACTTAAAACTTAAATAACATAAAACTTCAAATCATAACATAAATTATAATGTTAATGTCATGCAAATACACTGATAGTAAAGTTATTTAATTACATTTTGAAGATAACACAGTGACTTGCACAGAAAAGCATTTAAAGTGGATGAAAGGATTAAGGTCACATCGTATAATATGAGAAAACCATTTTAAGTTTGCACTTCACAGTAAAATTTATATGCCTTACTTAAATTTTCTTTTCTTTCAAATTAATGATGTACTGAAGTTCAAAGGGATATCCATAGAGGTTGTTTGCTAGGCTATTAAAATTGACTATTTAGTGTAACTTTCATTATATAACTTGTGATTATCAATCTCAACCAAAACAATCATAGTTGAGCAGAATTATTCAGTGTATGGAAGACAAACAATCACCATTTTACGTCAAGTCTTATGTATCTCGTCTTTGTAGTGTCAGTATAAAAAGTAAAGCTTTTTCTTTATGAAGCACGATGTACAACAATAATCCATTATCATCACACTTTATACATCTAGAACCAACAGATGACATCCTCAGGCATGTCCATTATCATCACACGTAATACATCAAGAACCAACAGATGACATCCACAGGCATGTCCATTATCATCACACATAATACATCTAGAACCAACAGATGACATCTACAGGCATGTCCATTATCATCACACATAATACATCTATAACCAACAGATGACATCCTCAGGCATGTCCATTATCATCACACATAATATATCTAGAACCAACAGATGACATCCTCAGGCATGTCCATTATCATCACACATAATACATCTAGAACCAACAGATGACATTTATAGACAGATTCATTATCATCACACTTTATACATCTAGAATCAACAGATGACATTTATAGGCAGATTCATTATCATCACACATAATACATCTAGAACCAGCAGATGACATCCTCAGGCATGCTCATTATCGTCACACATAATACATATAGAACCAACAGATGACATTTATGGACAGATTCACTATCATCACACTTTATACATCTAGAATCAACAGATGACATTTATAGACAGATTCATTATCATCACACTTTGTACATCTAAAACCAACAGATGACATTTATAGACAGATTCATTATCATCACACTTTATACATCTAGAACCAACAGATGACATTTATAGGCAGATTCATTATCATCACACATAATACATCTAGAACCAACCGATGACATCCTCAGGCATGTCCATTATCATCACACTTTATACATCTCGAACCAACAGATGACATCCACAGGCATGCTCATTATCATCACACATAATACATCTGGAACCAACAGATGACATTTATAGGCAGATTGATTATCATCACACATTATTCATCTAAAATTAAAAAATTACATCCTCAGGCATGCCCTTTGAATATTACACTACATTACAGTTGTCTGAAAGAAAAAAAAATGAAAGATAAACATTTACTTCTACCAATCTTTTAGATATTTTCAAAGAAAAAGTTCAGCACTGGCTTTCTTAAACACAGCCAATTACCCTCCCCAATACAGAAGAGCACAACCAACTAGATAACTGAACCCTCACTCTTCTAAAATATAGAAAAGTCAATTAGGTTACTGAGTTACCCCATTCCAGTTAATTGTGTATCATCCCTACAAAAAATAATACAATAACCTCAATAATATCACAGGAACAATTTATTATTGCCCATCATTATTCTATGGTAAAAATGATTTATATAAATACTTATGTTACTATATTCAGTTGTATAGAAACAAAACTGAATATGATAAACTAAAAAATGTTCACAAAGTACTTACCATTCACTTCTTTAGAAGGAGTTTCAGATTTCCTCTTGGATGGGGATGATTTCACATCCTCCTCCTCCTCCTCAATTTCAACTGATGGCGTTCGGTGAACTAATGTGTTAAAATGTGAATGACACTTTTTCTTAGAAGGTGAATATTTTTCTTCACCTTTGACTCTGGATGACAGCTTTCCTGCTAAGCCTGTGTGACATACAACACTTGTATAGTACTTAAAAAATTTGGATGACAGCTTTCCTGCTAAACCCATGTTACATACAACACTTGTATAGTACTTAAAAAATCTAGATGACAGCTTTCCTGCTAAACCGTGTGACATACAACACTTGTATAGTACTTAAAAAATCTGGATGACAGCTTTCCTGCTAAACCCATGTTACATACAACACTTGTATAGTACTTAAAAAATCTAGATGACACCTTTCCT
>NW_013672373.1:17391-32359 GCF_000517525.1 Limulus polyphemus
GATATGTAGAACACCCTAAAAGTTGGTGTTCTTGAACAACGATGATATGTATAACACCTAAAAGTTGGTGTTCTGGAACAGTGATGATATGTATAACACCCTAAAAGTTGGTGTTCTTGAACAATGATAACACCCTAAAAGTTGGTGTTCTTGAACAATGATTATATGTATAACACCCTAAAAGTTGGTGTTCTTGAACAATGATAACACCCTAAAAGTTGGTGTTCTTGGACAATGATGATATGTATAACACCCTAAAAGTTGTGTTCTTGAACAATGATGACATGTATAACACCCTAAAAGTTGGTGTTCTTGAACAATGATTATATGTATAACACCCTAAAAGTTGGTGTTCTTGAACAATGATAACACCCTAAAAGTTGGTGTTCTTGATCAATGATGATATGTATAACACGTAGACGAATAAATTGTCTGTTGTACCCCGGCCAGACTGACAAGCCATAATATTGCGCATTGGACATTGCAGTCATAGTGTGATTGACATATTATAACATATTCTCCTTTGCTTTCGCTCATTTGGCTCTTAGAATTACTTAGAGAGGCAGCAGTGTTCGAACGAAGGAGTGGAAATATGACGTAACAGAAGGAAGTGTGAATAATCTGCCAGATATACCGAAATGATTCGGTTCTAAGTATGTAATAGTACAAACTCTGAGGTACGTACGCATTGAGAAGGCTGGAAACCCGGGAAAAATATTCCCGGAGCCGACGGCCCCCAAAAAGTCCAATATAAAGACAAAAACATCCAACCAGAGAATAGCAAATACCTTAAGAAAAACAACAACATTTAACATGATGTTATATAGGCGCTCTTCCTACATTGTTGTATCTACTTACACATTGTAGTACACTACATTGTAAGTTAGGAAAGTATAGTGTAATATAGTTTACTACACTTGTGTATATACTCTAATATATTCATACTACATTGTAAGTTAGGGAAGTATAGTGTAATATAGTATACTACACTTGTGTATATACTCTATTCCCTAACTTACAATGTAGTATGAATATATTATACTATATTACACTATACCTACACTTTTGTCTATACTCTACTATATTCACACTACATTGTAAATTAGGGAAGTATAGTGTAATATAGTTTACTACACTTGTGTATATACTCTACTGTATTCACACTACATTGTAAGTTAGGGAAGTATAGTGTAATATAGTATACTACACTTGTGTATATACTCTAATATATTCACACTACATTGTAAGTTAGGGAAGTATAGTGTAATATAGTATACTACACTTGTGTATATACTCTACTATATTCATAATACATTGTAAGTTAGGGAAGTATAGTGTAATATAGTATACTACACTTGTGTATATACTCTACTATATTCACACTACATTGTAAGTTAGAGAAGTATAGTGTAATATAGTATACTACACTTGTGTATATATACTGTACTATATTCATACTGCATTGTAAGTTAGAGAAGTATAGTGTAATATAGTATACTACACTTGTGTCTATACTCTACTATATTCATACTACATTGTAAGTTAGGGAAGTATAATTTAATTTACAGGAAATGGGGCCGAAGGCCGCCTTGAGGGGTCACCTGTTTTAACCACTTTCACCATTATACAGTAGTGTGTTGTCTGTTATTCGGTAAGTAGACACTAAAATGACGTAACATATGGGACGCTTAATGTTGCAATTTATGCTATTGTGACGTCAGTAAAACGTGCGCATGCCATGAATCACGAGAATAATTATGTGCTCTGTCAGCTACAACACAGCATGACGTATAAACTTGAAAACCAAAATATAAAACTATTCGTTACTCTTAATTTTAGTTTTATTTATTCTTGAGACAGAACACTTTCGGGAAGCCTAGTGAAGTACATCTAATCTAGTACACTATACTTCTGTACTACATCCATACTGCTTGTAGTACATTACTTTGTAGGATAGTGTACTATAATATATCATAGTAAAGTAAAGAAAAATACAGTAGATGTAGGGATGACATTTATATCATCTCTACATAACAAGACAGGCACGTAATGTAGTGGAATGTTGACAAACAAAAATGGATAAATTAAACTCAACTGTGATTGAATAGTTATATATATACATATATTACTATATGTTAATTCTTTGCTTGTTTTTAATACAGTGTTTCAATAGACATAGGAAGGTTGTATTTATAACCAAGTTCTAAATACAATGAGGTTCCACCTGTAATATTTATTGTTTATCTATTATTGGCTGGCAATTCCTGTTTCACCCTGTACTTAAGCTTATTTAAGGAACACCACATTTCTGTAAAAAAGCTAACTTTAAGGGGTAATGATGACATAGTTTCAAACAGAGTACCTGCTTTTATAAGTATTATTAACCAGTAGTAATTTTAAAAAAATCATAATTTTTAGTGTAAACGATGTTACTTAAGTGAAATTGGTTGACACCACTGTTTTGGTTTATGAGTTATCATGTAATAAAAATGAAGCAGAAGAAAGAAGAACAAGAAATTCAATCTTTTTGCTGTGATATTTACAGACATTCCCAGAACTTGTGACTCAGTCATTACATAGATATTGTTATAAAAGGAAACACTGTATAGTATTGTAAAGTTCTGATGATCTATTGAGGAGATATTTAAAATACCATTGTTATGTTTTAATATATTTTATAGGCAATTACTTGAAGAGGTTTTGTTGGCCTCTGGTTTTTCTATTTTTCTGGGACTTGCTCTTCTTGATGGGTCTTTGTTTGGAGAGGTTTTGTTGGCCTCTGGTTTTTCTATTTTTCTAGGACTTGCTCTTCTTGATGGGTCTTTGTTTGGAGAAGTTTTGTTGGCCTCTGATTTTTCTATTTTTCTGGGACTTATTCTTCTTGATGGCTCTTTAACATTACACTAACAAAACAAACTATCCATTAAACATTAAATAACTTACAATAATAAACATTATGGGAACTACTATATATTTTATTTTTTTTATTACAGAAATATTTAATGAACTTTTTAGACATTTGTAAAAGAGATGATAAATCATTTTCGTACCTGTTTATCAAGCTTCTCTTCATCTAACTGCTTCAGCGTACACTTAAAATCTTCATCATCATGTATTTCTTTTGATGGTTCCTTCTGTTCAACAGAATATTCCTAGTTGAAATAAAACAATAAATTTTGTATACTTTGATACAAGTCAACAAAGATTCAATAATAGGCTGTTTTTTTTTTAAATTCAACAAAAGGAGGATGTTTGGGATTTACTAGCTTCCTGATATGGAATCACCTTCGTAAGCATCTCATTTCACTGTGTTTAACTTACGTTTAATTTTAACACAACTTTAACTAAGTAAGTTTTAAGTTACAATACTTTTATCAACACTAGTCCTTGTATCATGATTAAACATACCACTTTTGGCTTTGAAGAAATGTATTTCTTCGGCGAACGCTTCACTGGAACATCACCGAAAAAATCATCCACTGAGATGGGTTTCAGCTTAGACGGGTCTTGTTTTTGTGAAGTTCTGTTTGTTTTTGAATTAGTTGGACGGGTTTCTTTCAGATGTTTACTACTGGAATCTAATATACATGAATAGATCTTTGTGTAGAGTGAGAGTACAATCTCATATCAATTCAAAAAGACAATTCAATGTAATGCATAAACTCAAATGCAAACCTAGAATTTACCCTAAAAAACAAACTCAAATTAAAAATATATGGAAAAGTTAACAGATATAAAAGGCCCTGAATGTAGATAAAAACTTAAGTACAAACACATTTTTAACGAGAACAATGACACATGTACTAACGAAAGTTGTAAATAATATTAGAAAAGCAAATTAATAATCTTCCACAAGTTTTGGGAGCTCCATATTTATTAATAATCTTCCACAAGTTTTGGGAGCTCCATATTTAATCTTTCGTTTTCAGTAATCATCTCATTTAAATTACAAGCTCACCTGAATTAACAGTCTCCATTTCATCAACTTTCTCTTGATCACGTTTCTTTTCATGTTTTGATAATTTTATAGGCAATGGATCTTCGTCTGAATCTAGTAATACAATGGAAAATTTAAAATTTTTGTTTTTCGTACAGAAGAAAGATCAACAAAAAATGACTTTTCTAACTCCCAGTGATACCACCAAATAAAAATAAAAACTTAATAGATATCTTGATAATACCACAAAGTCACGATACATTTTTAGCCTTTCCTGTAAGCAAGTTTAAAAATAAATTCAAGAACAAAACAAACCATTGAAAAAGAGCTAAAAAAGAAGTCTTTATGTTATAGTGTTTTTACTCTCCAAGAGTACAAGTCCAACAAATGGAGCAAGTCTTCAAGTAATGCAAGGTTATACTACTTTGTCAGTTTATCTTAGATAATAGTTCCTCCTTGGGACAGTGTTGTTATGTGCAAGAAAAAACACAATACTTCAAAACAAAAATCTTTAAAACCTACTCTCAATGATATTTTATAATTAAAAAGAATATTTGGTTAAGTTTCATGCCACCAGAGGCTATCAACTTTCTTGGTTACCTGATTCAATAATACAAGCTCTCTTCTTTTTCTTGTTACATCCATTTTCCTGAAATAAAAATATATACTTATTGCAATATAATTCATTCATACACTCTTCATTCATACACACAAGTTTACCCACACATGTTAATGATCGGGTCATCAAACACTTGAACCGTTACATATGGCAAACAATTTATATATCAGTTAAAAAAACAAATTAAATGAGAACACAAATTCAAATTTTCATAAATGAAGCTACCATTCTGTGTTATTTAAAGTCTGTAAAATCAAGAGTAAATACTACCTTGTAACATTCTGTAAGATCATGAGTAAATACTGCCTTGTAACATTCTGTAAGATTATGGAAATATTTACTCTTGATTTTACAGATTGTTACAAGGTAATATTTACTCTTGATATTACAGATTGTTACAAGGCAGTATTTACTCTTGATTTTACAGAATGTTACAAGGCAGTATTTACTCTTGATCTTACAGAATGTTACAAGGCAGTATTTACTCATGATTTTACAGAATGTTACAAGGAAATATTTACTCTTGATTTTACAGATTGTTACAAGGCAGTATTTACTCTTGATTTTACAGAATGTTACAAGGAAATATTTACTCTCGATCTTACAGAATGTTACAAGGCAGTATTTACTCATGATTTTGCAGAATGTTACAAGGCAATATTTATTCTCGGTAACATTCTGTAAAATCAAGAGTAAATATTGCCTTGTAACATTCTGTAAAATCAAGAGTAAATACTGCCTTGTAACATTCTGTAAAATCAAGAGTAAATATTGCCTTGTAACATTCTGTAAGATCAAGAGTAAATACTGCCTTGTAACATTCTGTAAAATCAAGAGTAAATACTGCTTGTCACATTCTGTAAAATCATGAGTAAATATAAATTATTGATTAATGTTGGTAATATAGACGGTAAATGTCACAAAAGCTTAATATATTTTTATGAATGTAGAATTTTAAAAGATTCTGCATGATGAAACTTTGTTTTTTAGCATTAAATAAATCATAAAACCAAATTACTCCCTAGCTTTCATCAGCTGTTTACCAAGTCACTGCTTTAGGAGTAATAAGATGATTCTCCTAAATGGCCAAAATGATAGCCTACTATCTAAGCCAACAATAATTCTGAGAAAAACACACAGCTAGTACTAAAATGAAGAAAACATTCCTAATTGAAATGGGTTGACTAGAAGAGTCAAAATTCCTAACATGGCATTCAGTCATTGGAACAGTTTTGAAAACAGGTACAAACATATTGGTAGGGCAAAATACTTTTTTTTAAAAGTAGGTTTCACACTCACACTATTGGTGCTAAACCTCAGGAAACACATGTAGTTTTCTCTGCATGCTGAACAATCAAGTGTAAACACTGCCACCAAGAATTTCGTCTCATGAAAAGTTGCTTTCTATTTAACTTACTAGATCCTTTTTAACATCCAAAATTTTCATTAGCTAAGCTTTTGTGTAAAGAATAAGACTACAAAAAGTTTTATGTTCCGTAATCAATGTTGGTATGATTCCAGAAATGAATACAAAAATAAAGGCTAATAACAAAAGCTGAACTAAATGAAATTATCTGAGAAACAAAAATAGCAGAGTTTGTTTATAATTCAGGGCACTAGTTTGAAGACAAAGAAACAAAGTGACAACATAAGCCAACAAATGTATGTCATCTAAATAGATCACGAAGTTAAGGCAAATATTTCTACCCTGGCCAATTTGTAAATACGTTAACTGTTCTACAATACATTCAACTCGTACATCCTCATCTAGTACATGTGTATCTGATCCTGCCTTTCAGTTAACACACTTTTAAAACATTTCACATACTATATATCATTTACCAGACATCAAATGTAAGTAATTTAAACAGGCAAATATTTCCACCGTAGCAGTAATAATCCTTGTTAATATTTCAAAATGGCATTTCTGGGAATTAGAACTGAACAATCAACTCGACTACCTATGAACATCAATTAGTGTCATGTAAACTAATTTATCAATTAGAATTATGATCAAATCAATTGTCACAAATTAATCAAAATTAGTGTTTCTAATTATTATTGTTTTCAAGTATTTCAGCTGTCCAAGTAACAGATTATTATTAATTCAAAACTTAAAAGTTCAACGGTTTAATTAACTGTTTTAAAATGTACATCATCTCCACATTACGTGAATAATTAAACTAATGATACAGTGTGGCCATATGAACCCCCCAAATAAAAGAAA
The DNA here is from genome assembly GCF_000517525.1 of Limulus polyphemus. NCBI lineage: Eukaryota > Metazoa > Arthropoda > Merostomata > Xiphosura > Limulidae > Limulus > Limulus polyphemus. The sequence goes on from NW_013672373.1 coordinate 24,175, forward strand.
ATGAAACTACAAGTTACACAACAAGCCTTTGTGCATGGAAGGGGGTCAAAGTGCACAAGCCATGACCTTCTACAGAGTGCCATTCAACATTGTATTATGTATTTGATGTCAGAGTTATGAATTGTTAATTTTACCCTACATAGGTCATTTATCAACAGTTCATGGTCGATGAGAGTAAATACCAGATATAATATACAGCAATAGTGAAAAAAACAACAGTAGATATGCATTTCAGAAGTTCTAGAGGTTATGCAAATACAATATACAAACTGTACAATAGAGTATCTTTATTCTTCATATATACATCAACTTGCATTCTGTGTCTGAATTAGACTGATGTTGAGAACTTGCGGACAAATCTTAAGTACAAATACGTCTTGGATTTTTTGTTGTACAACAGAGTTGTACATTTGACTAAAAGTAAATTCAGAATTATAGTAAACATTCTTTCTCCAATACAGGATTGGTAAATGAACTAACCCCGTCCACATTCGGCTAAGTTGTAAAAGTCAGAGTGTGTTACAACACATAGCAAACAACTGATGTTGTAATCCAGAGCTTCTTGTAACATCCAGTTTGAAATGTATAACATCCAGTAAAGCACGATATATGATAATACCAAATTTTATGAGACTAATGGCAATGTTGACATTAAACGCATATGTGTATATATATATACATATATATATATATATATATTTCCATGAATAAAAATCCGCGATAAGTTCCTAAATGGAAGTTTTACTTAAATATAATGGTAATCAACATATTTTCAAAAGCTGACCTTTACTTCCCTTATTTATGATTTTTCTGTTTTCAACATTGAAGTCCCTAAAATAAATTTTGAGAAGACTGAAAATTAACAGTTCTGTCAAGATCATGGAATCTGATAGCAAGCTAAACCATGAACGTTTTTTAAAACTGTTATGACACGTGTATGTTTTTAAATAGTGTAGTTAGTATGTATAAAGCAATATATGTTTTTAAGTCCAAATATAGGCTTCTAAAATTCAAAGTGCATTACTTAGTCAGCAGTAAGCCATTGAAATCAGCTATTTTTTTTGCAATGTTTTAACATTTCCTCTTCCCTGTTAACTTTTCTACTTTTATCAACTACATTTTTTTAACAATGAATCAGACTATCCTATAATTGACTGATTAGGTTTCTCACCTTTTGTTTTTTAAACTTGGCCTCTTGCGATGCATCACATTTTTTTGCCAGCTTATTTTCACTTTTTGTTGACTGGGGTGGCTGTTTGGATCCATAGCGTGGGACAAAAAAACTTCTTATATCCTAATATGGGAAACATTAGCTCTCAATGACAAAATATAAATACAATAACAAAATATGACTGCACGTCTACAACTTATTATTGGTAGCAAAAGCACATTAACTTGCCTCTCTCTTAATGATATCAAATAATAGTAATAAAACAAATGTTAAACACCAGCAAGAACACACTTCTCACTTATTAACAGGTTCAATACAAAAAAAACAATAATTATTAGAGAATTGAGCTTGTTATATCAAACTATTTTGGAGCCTTGTCACGTCATTACAGTGTAAGCACCACAGCCAGTCGTGCCCTATCTCGGTGGTTCCCAGACTTTTGGTAATCATGGACAAGTAAAATCCCAAAAACATTCTCGGAGACAGACATTCCAAATAAAATATCTGTTAATTACATAAGTAAAATAATACAATAATTACAAAAAAAAACAATTTATTTCAAAAACGAAAAAGAAAAGGTAGACTTAGCTGACTTTTATTCATCAAATATTGAAAGAAACGTGTCAGTGTTTTCAACACATTGTGGACCGGTACAAGCAAGTATCGGAAACACTGCAGCTTATCTGACAACCATGCACCTTGATAATAGTCCAACAGTATACTTCCCACTGCAAAAAGAGTCTGCTTTGAGGCTGTCATGTACAAAGCACAATATCTTTCCATGTGCTTTCCATAAGCCATCTAGTGTACATGGATGACAACCTGATAGCACAAAAATCGATAGTTGCTGTGTTTCAGCAACTTCACCAGTATGTCTCCATATGGAACAGCATGAATATATATTTCATTCTCCAGCAACTTGAGGTATGTGAAATTTGAATTGGAGGTATGACTGGAAGCCTTATCTTGGCCATACTCTGTTGGCCTTGTTTCCAGATGGAGATATTTCTTGATTATGTTATGTACTGTTACCTATAACACTTGGATGCCTTTGCTACTGACATTTGTGTTTGTGAATTCTCTATTGCTACAGTACACCACGCTTTGCTTATAGATGGTCCTGGTTTCCCAAGTTGATGATTTAGATTCCTTTGTTTTCTAATGCCAGTAAGTACAAGGGATTTCTCTATCTTGGAACTTCTAAATCTCCAATCAGAACAGAGTATATCAATATTTCATACCAAAGGGCTGTTAGATGCCTTTTTCAAAAACTAATCAATATTAAGTGTCATAACAACGTTAAAATGTAGTTCTAGAACAGGCAGTTCCACTGCAGCTTCATATCAGCTGTGATTGTGATATGACTTGTTGATTTGCACTCAAAATAGTTTAATATAACATATTAAACCCTGTCCTTGTTAGCCATAATATCGGTAACCTTAGATATACTTTACTCTCGTGTATTAAACAAGAACAAACAAACAAAATTCTATATAGCTTTGTAGTTGATTTGTATATAGTTTCCTAACACACTGGATCACCTGAATATATTATCACATTTAGAATTATACCACTAGTAATGTGCTGAAACACTTATATGTTATATTGCATGTTATTTTGTTCTTGTTACCTTTGGTTATGTTACTTATACTGGAACATCTAAGTCATATAACCTGCTAGTTCTTATTTGATAAAATCAGTTTATATCAACAATACATATAACCTGTTTCTTAAAATCTGTTTACATCAACACCTCTGAAATGAAAATACAAAAAAAAGATAAATCAGAGTATATTCATTAAACACTGAAAAAAATTGGAAATTGTTACACAATTCATGTTAATTTCATCAATTTCCTCATGCAGTTGTTTATGCAATGTATATTTTTTATGATTTGTAAGTTGTATCTAACAGTTATTCATCCTGAATACCTTAAAACACGTTTTAAACACATCCCAACTTCTGAAGGATAGCAAAAGTAAACTAATATAAAAGTCATTTTTATACATATAATAAATCATGTAATACACATTTAAACAGATTCTGTGCAGAGAAAATTTGGGGGAAATTCTGAAAGAATTAACCTCTAACATTATCCAGTATGTAAGAAGCAAATATACCCCCCCCCCCCAAAAAAAGAAACAACAAACAGATTTCAGGCTTTCAACATAGTTAAATAAAAATAAACACCAAAAAATTAAATTAATAAGTATCTAACAACAGAAACCCAACATATTATAAGTGAAACATTTTTCCAAGTACAAAAAATAATAAAATATATCTTTGCTTACCTTTGATGCCATGATAAACTATTACGTATATTTTAGTTCCGAGCTTAAATTTAAAACTGTTCAAGCTCCTTCAATCGTACAACGTAGGCTGTACGGTATAGCTTCAGCTAAAACACGCAATTAAAACATGAAACTTGGCCTACGTTTTGTACCATACAAAGTTGATGTTGTAGCTCTATTATTTGTACTACTAGTGGTACTACCTCAGTACGTGATTACGATTCTAATAATAACAAAATTAATTTATAGTTATACTGCAATCAGCAGCAGCACTGACAATTATCAAGTTCAATTACCACAACACTAACAGAATCGGAAAATAAAGTTACTATTAATCTTTCAAAGCCAACGAAGTAAAATCTATAATAATATTTATAGCCGTATGGTTCATGGTATAAACAAAAAATGTTGATTCCATAAAATCAGAAAAGAAAAACACCAATAACCTTACTACACAAAACCCACAAAAAATTTACAACATTATCGTACATGTGAGAAAAGCGCGCTAGTTGAAAATAATTTATTATTGTTCGTTTCAACCTAGATGATATATGGAAAGAAAATACACAATTTACAAAATTGTAAATTACTGATATTTCACCTTATTTGAATTAAATTATAAAAATGACTAAAAAAAACAAAAAACAGAGAGCTTATTGATTTTATATAAAAATAACAGTGTGAGTTTTTCTTAAGAAATTATTTTTCGTCTTTACTTGAATACTTTTTATTGCTGAAAGACGCATAAGCAAATGATAATTTATATCTAAAGGTTTAAGCTTAGCAATTACATATCTGTTTTAGAATGCCCTGATTTATTTTATTTATTTATAAAGTTTAGTCACAAGGAAAAGCTTAAAATTTTGATTCCTTCTCCATTTTATTCTGCGTAGAACTACACTAGGTGTTCGAAATCGTTTAAAGTTATATAATCTTCGTAAGTATTGTTTGTTTGAATGTATGGCTTAACAGGTTTAAACGATTGAAATCCAAGTTCAGACATGTTACTTGAAAAGATGTTTTTTCCATCAGTCTAAAATTTGTAAAATTGCGCTTGCATAATGATATGGTGTGAGCAGTTAATTTGAATTATTTCAAACTTTCATGTGTTAAATATATAGATGTAAAGGCTACGTTGACTCTAGCTTTAATACGTTGGTTGGTGATTTTAATTGGCGAGTCCTTGCTTCCTTACAGTTATCATAAATCATGGTAGTGGTTCATAATAGGGATCGCGCCTATTTGTTCTTCTCTATTATTATTCAATATCGTTCCGCCAGCCTACAGCAAAATGGCTGTGAGTATTGTAATAAAACCTGGGCAATATTATTAAACTCATTATGCATTGTGTAGGGTATTTTAAGTTTATTTTACTACCTAGCAAATAACAACGGCTGTATAACTGTTAATATCCAGTCGTTTTAATGTAGTCTGTGGTTTATATGGAGTCTCATAATCTACTGCATACATACGTATATAACTGCGTGAAGGCCGTGAATGTAATTTAATGTTTATATGGCAGGCACGACACATGTACCATAGCAATTATTAGCCTATTGTTGCAACTGTACTGATGTCGTTTATCATTTATTTGTGTATAGGGGTCATGCCCTATTGGAAACCGCGCTGCTTACAGGATTACAGATTTTTGCTTTTTTTAACCACTGCATGACCGATTTCCGCCATGTTACACAAACGTCTAAAACGTTATACAAACATCTAGGCTGTATCCCACAAAATAAATCTTTAAGCTGTAATTTAAAAAATAGCACCGACCTTAGTTTCGAGCATCGGATCGCAATCACTGTGATAGCTAATGCTAAGTATCAAATTATAGCCAACACTACGTGATTGCGAATTTTATAGATACTGCAGATACATTACTCATCCTTGAAGCTGACAATAAGAAATGGCAAGAATCGTGCAAGCAAGAGATGGCGAATCCAGGCGAAAGTGGGACAAACATTTTGTAGCTATATATTTTATTTAGAAAATATTTAATTTCAGATAAAATATGCAGCAGCGACGACACACCAGATTGTAGGGTCGTCACAGTGGAAGAGAGTCGGAGAAATAGATAGATATACTAGCCAACATACATTGTATGTATGTATAAAACTCATGCGGTTACAAAATCCAGTTCATGCTCCATTTCAATGTAATTCAGTGGTCCCTCCATTACAGTGTTTACAGACTTCCCATATAGTTACAGGGTATAAATATAATATATATATATATATATTTTTTTTTAAAGCATGTACATAACATGTTGCATGTTGATCATCATGCATCATAGTGATCATACATACAGCATCGCTACCAATGGTAACATTGACAATGATATCAGGAGCAAAAGCCATTCAATCTGCTTGAAACCAATCCAAAGGTTGTCATTATTTCCTGACATAGCACCATACACCAACTACGTATTTCATCAAACTAAACTGCTTCAAACAGGATAATGTTGATAGTATACAGATTTATGTCAACGATGGATATAAAAATTAAAGAAACAAGATTATTAAAAACTGTTAATGGAAAAAGGGGGACTAGGGATCTTCAAAATTTAAAGAAACAAGATAGGTAGCTTCAAGTGAAAATGCAACCGAAAAAAAGTAAACAAACATGCGTAAGGTTTAAATTAACAATTTTTAATAATCTTTTTTCTTTATTCTTAAATTGATATTCAACATAATTTAACACAGAACTGGCTGTGGCACTCTGATAGAGAATTGAGCAAACTGTTAAGTTTAATTTTTATCATTATTTTTCTTTTGCGTGTTTAATATCCCATTATTTTGGTATTATTCAATTTATTGTATGTTTGTTTGTTGCTGTTTTTATTTTCCTGGTATGATGGGCTGTTTGCAAGTAGATCGTTATTTTAGTCTTGTATGTCTAGAGCTCCTGACTTTTGTTGGTCTTTATGGTTCTTCAATATGTTAGACGTCCATATTCACAAGGAATGTTGTAATTACTTCAATATGTTAGAGGTCCATATTCACAAGGAATGTTGTAATTACGTCAATGTGTTAGAGGTCCATATTCACAAGGAAGGCTGTAATTACTTCAATATGTTAGAGGTCCATATTCACAAGGAATGTTGTAATTACTTCAATATGTTAGAGGTCCATATTCACAAGGAATGTGGTAATTACGTCAATGTGTTAGAAATCCTTATTCACAAGGAATGTTGTAATTACGTCAATGTGTTAGAGGTCCATATTCACAAGGAATGTTATAATTACTTCAATATGTTAGAGATCCACATTCACAAGGAATGTTGTAATTACTTCAATGTGTTAGAGGTTCGTATTCACAAGGAATGGTATAATTACTTCAATATGTTAGAGGTCCATATTCACAAGGAATGTTCTAATTACTTCAATGTGTTAGAGGTCCATATTCACAAGGAATGTTGTAATTACGTCAATGTGTTAGAAGTCCATATTAACAAGGAATGTTGTAATTACTATTTTTTTTATATTTCCAATGGATCTTTCGAATGTTTGGTGTTTACTATTCACGATCGTATTGTGTTGTAGCTTCTGGATGCTCTTTCGACCTTTATGCTGTTGGCATATTCTTTTTATGTTTTCAAAGAGAGAACAGCCCAACTTACGAGTTCTGGTATTGACCGAAAGTCCTCTTGGGTAGTGACCTCTATCAAACAAAAGATGAATCTGAAGTACTATTTTTACATCCTCTGATTCTGAATCCGAAATGTACAAATTAAGAGGAACGGACAAAAAAAAACATCTGCAATTTACGTGATTTTTAACACAAATTTATAACGATTTACTAGTTTTCAACAGTAGTAGTAATAGGTGTATACCAAATGGATTCTCCATTTCCATATGGCATCTATTCCATATCCTGGCACTGACGTTCTTTTCTATGGCATTAAAGTTGTTTCATACTTCATATTTTTGTTTCATTGATGTCCTTTGATACTTCTTCAATTTTTCATGGCTTCCTCGATATGATGTTTTAATGAAAATTATTTTTGTTAGTAATTAATTTGCAAATCTTACTTCTCGTCCATGTGATTTCCTTTTATCCTCTCGTCTCTTTCTTCTTGGTCTTCATTTAATTTATTTTCTCTCTCTCGTCTTGGTCATTTTTCACTGTTTATCATTTCCAGTAATTATTTTATCTTTCTTCATCTTATTTTATTTTTACCAAATTAACTCCACTATGACACTGATATTGTCACAGTTTCTACTGTTGGGTAGGTTTGTTATGATTATTAAATAAATAAATCCAACGTCCAGTCCACTTAATGATAAGAAAAATGCTTAATTTCTATAACTTCAAGCTCTAAAAGTTATACTTATTAATGTTCACTGACAGGCCTAAACTCACAGATCATACCTAGGCAATACTTTCAACTACTTACTAATTTCCGCTTATATACACTACAGCACTATATTGAACCAACATTCTGCGTCGCAAACACAAACTCAGATTTACAAAATTAAAATAAAGAACTGTTTCACAGTGACTTACAGATTAATTCACTGACTAAAAGATTCGTTTTCAGAATAATTCGTTACTTTAATGACTAAGCTCACTGACTCAGTGATCAAAAATCAATTTATTTTAGCCTATATAGCTCTTTATATCTGAGTTATAATACTGTTACGTCTCCATTCGTTAGTTAATTTTCCGTAAATTCGTTTCGATGAAACTTTAGCGACACAAGTCCTTTCTTAAATAAAAC
>NW_013672373.1:33183-40771 GCF_000517525.1 Limulus polyphemus
CTGACACACGAGGCCCATGTCCTGAATGTCTGTAACTTCATTATTATCACAGTCGCTGACACACGAGGCCCATGTCCTGAATGTCTGTTAGTTCATTATTATCACAGTCGCTGACACACGAGGCCCATGTCCTGAATGTCTGTAACTTCATTATTATCACAGTCGCTGACACACGAGGCCCATGTCCTGAATGTCTGTTACTTCATTATTATCACAGTCGCTGACACACGAGGCCCATGTCCTGAATCCCCAGTTGATGTATTGAAAATCAGATAACCATGATTGATATCATATTGAAACGCCGGAAATTCTCGCGCCTATGGGCCCTAGCCCCGATTCTTTTCAGCACCTAGCGACGCCTCTGATTATTTTTATTTTGTTTTTAGAGTTGATTACGAGGGTGAATACTCAGGTACACGATCCAAAAACCAGCCTGCACACAGTAAAAGATAAGGTTTATAAATCCAACTTTCGTGACAAGTACTGACTTTGAAAAAGTTGTTATAGACTAGACAATATTATGAAAATTTTTGAAGAGGGGATGATTCATAGTAGAAGCTGCCAACATATACCATGAATCAAACTTTCGTGACAAGTACTGACATTGAAAAGTTGTTATAGACAAGACAATATTATGAAAATGTTTGAAGAGGGGATGATTCATAGTAGAAGCTGCCAACATATACCATGAATCAAACTTTCGTGACAAGTACTGACATTAAAAAGTTGTTTTTGACTGGACAATATTGTGAAAATGTTTGATTCATAGTAGAAGCTGCCAAAATATACAAAAAGTTTGATCACTGTCTCTCAATTAAGAAAATTGATGTTGGCATCGTTATAAAATGATTTCTCTACTTGTTTAAGGCCCCTTTATTATCAAGGGCCCCTTTGTGTCAATAAATCAGTCATGATAAAAAGACTGCTTAGTGTAGGTATTATTGATTTATTTATCTTGTGAGTTAATATTTCATGATTGTTTAGTTTTTTATAATAAGAGAGTTAAAAGAAGACGATTATTGGAAGTTGTGTTTATAATTTATTGTTTGTTTGTTTGTTTTTAATTATACACAAAGCTACACTAGGGCTATCTGTGCTCTGCCCACCACGGGTATCGAAACCCGGTTTTTAGGGTTGTAAGTCCGCAGACATACCGCTGTGCCACTGGGGGGCTATAATTTATTGATGTTGAGACTATCGAACGTCGCCTGCAGTACAATGACGTCGAGAATATAGAGATTTCTAGAAGGCGGACAATCAATTAAGGGATAAACATACAAATAGTGTGAAACGAGCGGAAATAGCAGACAGACAGAGCAAACGTGAAAGTAATGTCACGGGAAGTAGAAGTTCGGCCAAGGAAAGTAACACGTAAAGTTAACTGCCGTAGGAGTGAAAGGTCTAACGGTTAATATAGGCTTAACGATTAATATGTTAGAGGGAAACTAACAGTTTTAAAAGTGATAAGAAGTATAGTTTATTCAGTCAAAGCGAATTCTCAAGTAATTGGACCAGTCTGAGTGCAGTTTGACAAAAGGAACAGACAATATCTGAAGTACGAGGACCAGACGATTATTGGAAGAGCAGTATACGACTGTGGTAACTCACATTATAATTATATGTGAATTATACACGGAATACTAGTGCGATAGAAATAGAAAAAGGTGGTTCGGGTTGTCAACTGAAATTCTAAAGCAACTGAATAGGTCTAAGTGGACTTTTGACAAGATGAAGAGAACTATATATATAATGTTTATGATATGCCTATAATCTCCATAGTGTGAATAATTTGTTGTACATGCGTTTAACTTGTTTCCGAATATATATATATTATTTGAAAACAAGTGGAGTGCATGCTGTTCGTTTATTTTTTGAACTTATCGCCAAAAGTCACAGACACCTACTGTAGAAAAATCCTTAGCCCAACACCCATATTATTTCACCTACTTACTAAATACTACAACAACACCCATATTATTCCACCTACTTACTAAATACTACAACAACACCCATATTATTCTACCTACTTACTAAATACTACAACAACGCCCATATTATTCCACCTACTTACTAAATACTACTACTACCATACATAATATTACGAAGTATTAAGCCTCCATTATTTAGACAAAATCAAAAAGTTGGGCTAACATATATGTACATAAACTGATCGGACATGTAAAAGCAAACTGTTTTAGTCCATAAAATAACATAAACACACATTTTGGTGTGAATCCATTGATGTATATATAAAAAAACAGCTATTCAGTCACAATTATCTCCCGCCTCTTTAATAATACAAGTATTTTGGACGATATACAAATACTTGTGTATGGACATATGATGAGAATCTGTATTTAGACATTTAGTTATGAATGACATTTGGGTTGTCATTAGGATTATCTTCACAGTCAGCTTGGTTGTTTAGATTCTTGCACCAGTCCTCAACTGAACCCATGTAGCCTGCACAAGCAGAAGCAGAGGTACACCGTAAGCCAGCTCTTATGCACATGTTACAACTTGTTTCTCGATTTTTTTGCTACCAGAGGGTACTGAATTGATGGATCTTCACCAAATTTGGTATGTTTGCGCAGTTGCATGCAAAGTTTCACCCTTCTACTGTTCGTTTTACGGGAGTTATGGCAGGTTTTGCGTTTTGTATCAGTACTTTGTCCAATTTCGACGGATCTTATCCAAATTTGGAATGAAGGTTCGTTGCATCGTTGCGCATTTACATGCAAATTTTCAACTTTGTAGTATTAGTTTTGCGATTTTTACGGTCGTTTATTTGTTACTACCTCTACATTGTTGTCCATATTGCGTGCATCTACAACTTGTTACTTGAAGGAACAATGTTTTCACCAGTGTATCACTTTGCTCTTTCCAGCAGCTAAGCAGAGGAATAGGCAGGTTAATCTGAGGTACATATTAATGATTGCGATGCACGAAAGGTACCTTTCTTGTCAAGAGTTTCCTCATTTATGTCAATATGGTGGTTAGCAAATCTGAGATAACCAGGAAGGTTGAGGTTTGCAATGTTCGATGAACAATTTTTCTCATGTTCATCCTGCAATGAGGTGAGGAGCGATGTGTAGAACAGATTCATAACTGTGGGAATGACCTGCAGCATGTAACAATTGGACAAGCCTCTTAGATCGTGTTACTTGGTGGACAGTAACACCGAGGTGCTTAAGGGTCTTTTTCCGCATTTAATGCTAAGAATACAATGTCTTCTGCTATGCTGAAGAGTTTGGTTTTCACTTTACTGCTGGAGTCGTTATTTGTGTCACTTAAGTCCTCTGTAAATTTGGTACAAATCACACGGAGGAGTAAATACAGACATGGAGGGATAACCTTCTTGTCAAATCCTCCAACGAATTCGTGATGCTATTAAATCACCGCGAAGTTTGAGGGCAACTCGATATTACCAGCTCAGTATTTCAGCTTCTGGGTCGATTGTGTCATCCGACATCATTTGGATACTTGTTTCCTCTTATACATGTTCATTTGAAACATGTTGCATTGTTTGAGCAACCAGTCCTGATTAAAAGGCAGGGAACAAAAGAAAGGGGTTCACGAGGATTCAAAGGACGCACAAATTCTACAAGTGCCGAAGTATGCGGTCTCTGAAATTTCGGCTGCGGTATGTTCTTGATTCTTCATCAACTCGAGAAAGCAAGTCACAGTATCTTTTCCAGATTGTATATAGGGAATACACATCTCCTCTTTCCAAGCCGTCCTTTAGTTCTTTCATTACAGTTCCAAAGCATACGTCACCCTGTGCATTTACTTCAGTAGCTGAATGTTTCCGAAGAAAAGCTGTATAGCATTTGAGATGGTACTTGCCCTTTGCTGCTGTGAGATAATTTATTCCAGCCACTCTGTAACGCATAATGGGATTACTTTGTGACAAAATAATTATCTTTTAGAAGTTGATTCAGTTTGAACGTCATTGAGATTCGAATTCTTGACTTCTGTCTGATAAAATAGACAATTATCTCAAGACATAGAATGATGAGAGGTGGGAGACGAACCCTCGGCTGCTTCTTCGTGATCAGTGTGTGATTCAAACCGTTTCTGTAGTCTCTTGATGTTCGTGGAATTTGTGATGTGGGAATAGCATGCACGATGCCATTTGATTTCAGGATGACCTGTTTCTGGATGCAGCTTTTCCAAGCGCTCATAAAAGTCAACGAAATTATTGTCATCGTATTTCTGTCTTTTCGTTGCCTTCAATGTAAGAGTTGTAAACCCCTGCTCTGTTCCGTTACACACAGTATCTTTGGCATTGGTGAATGGTAACGTTTTGACTTGGCACACTATACACTCAGAAAAACTACAATCCGTGAACTTTTAAACACATTTCGCTGAAGTGTTAATGTTGGCTTCATAATGTAGCGCTGTTATATTTTCTTTGAGATCAGAAGATATAATAAAATGTTTCCAACAACCGCTGTCGAGAAATCTTTCCAACTCTTCCTTAATTATTGCAGTTTAAAACTTCTTCAACGTATTCAATGTTAATGAGCAGACGATCTGAAAAGTCAATAAATTATAACTTGTTAGTAGACTTACTTCTTGTGTAATCAGTTTGTGTTCCGGGTAATTAGCAGATTTACGCCTTGTGTAATCAGTTTGTGTTCCGGGTAATTAGTAGACTTACGTCTTATGTAATCAGTTTGTGTGTTCCAGATAATTAGTAGACTTACGTCTTGTGTAATCAGTTTGTGTTCCAGATAATTAATAGACTTACTTCTTGTGTAATCAGTTTGTGTTCCAGTTAATTAGTAGACTTACGTCTTGTGTAATCAGTTTGTGTTCCGGGTAATTAGTAGACTTACGTCTTGTGTAATCAGTTTGTGTGTTCCAGATAATTAGTAGACTTACGTCTTGTGTAATCAGTTTGAGTTCCAGATAATTAGTAGACTTACGTCTTGTGTAATCAGTTTGTGTTCCAGATAATTTATCTTGTTGACTAACAGTGAACCCTGATTTAAGAAATATTAGCCTCACAAACACAAATATAAGGGAATAAGTGGATATCTATCTCGTTACGTATGTGTATTCAGGTAAAAAGAAACAATTTAGCCATGTTGGCGTCTTCTACTGTCAGCAATCTACTAATCTCAGTTTCTGTGTCAACCACATTATCAATTTCCTTCGTAAGCCTCACGCTCTTCTTCTAGTAACACTGTACTTCACCCCATACTTTTACAATACCTTTTAAAACTAAAGGCCTGAAGTAAAGAGAGAAATCACCTGTAAAACAGTCGCGGTATTGTTTGTAGTTATGCACAAAGCTACACAAAGGGCTATCTGTGCTCTGCCTACCACGGGTATCGATACCGGATTCTAGCGTTGTAAGTCCGCAGACATACCGCTGTGCCACTGGGGGTCGGTCTTGGTATCACTTCTGGGAGTTTTTCATTTTAAATTCATTTTTGTTTTTAAATATTCACAGATCAGCATCAGGCTAGGTGTGATTATAAAGATTACCCAATTTCGACGACGAGGAACCCACTTTCAGACTAATAATGGTTGGAGACGGCTTGAATGAGTAATGAAGAAAAACTTTAATATAAGTTTGATATAACAGCAAATGTACAACGTTTTGTCAAAGTCAGACCAACCATTATTAAAGATACCCAATATTTTGTCGTGTTGGTGACGTCAGATCTATCACAAAGTGTTTTAATTAATAAACATTTTATTTCTTATTTCAGTAATCCATCGCCTGTGCAGACAGTTATCTTCGTAGTCTCGTTTTCACCATCGTTTCGAGATCTCTTGTCGAATCTGCTTTCATAGTTATTGTAAAATGATCGTTGTTTCTGGGGTGTCCAATGTTCATTTTCTTCGTTCTGTGCAAACTGGATGTGATATATTTCTCATCATTGACTTTCCCTGTCAGAGATAGGGCTAAATCGTAGCGTATTTGACGTTTTTAGTAAATGTAGGTTATACTTATTTTGGTGTGAAACTCAGAGTGAATTGTGTGAATATATTTTTGCTTGCGTGTAAATAGCGTTTGTCTGTGTGAAAACTTTAGGACCAAAATTTAATCCTGTTGTTTTTGGCTTGTATGGAAATCACAGTGCAGAGAAACATATAACAGAAATGCCTTAGATAACATAATGTTTAAGGACAACAAGGGACCTATTGGTCCATCTAGGTTGTCCCATTCTCTAACCTAAACCAAAACTAATTTAAAAAAATCCCAAACCAGTCCTTATCATTCATATAGTTATCAGGCTTTATCTTAAACTCACTTAAATTTACTGCCTCTACAACATCTGAAGGCAACCCATTCCAAAGGCCAACCACCCTGTTAGAAAAATAAAACTGTCATAGCTGAAGATGACTCCTACCTTGTCAAAATTTATATTTATGTCCTATAGTCCTACTATTCTCATTGTTAAATATAAAAAAGATGATACATCAACACTATCAATTCCCTTTACAATCTTAAACACCTCAATCAGATTCCCCCTAACTCTTCCTTTTTCAAGAGAAAACAATTTGAGAGATTTCAGCCTCTCATCGTATGATAACCCCTCCATCCCAGCCACCATTCTAGTAACCCTTCTCTGTAGCTTAGTTAATTTAATAATAGTTAACTTAGTGCTGACTACCGTACATGATCTTCTTGTTAATGTTACTTTCAATTCCAGTTACAATCTTAAAACCTCAATCAGATCCCCTCTATATCTTATATTTTTTCACGAGAAAACAATTCCAGAGATCTTAACCTCTCCTCGTATGACAACCCCTCCATCCCAGGCACCTTTCTAGTAACCCTCCTCTGAACCCTTTACAATAATTCAATGTTCTTCCTAAGGTAAGGAGCAGGGTTTGCAGTAGGTATCAATAACGGTACCGGCGGTACTCAGCGTCCAGTACCGGTGGTACAGGTACTGGTTTATAATTGAGAATAATATCTGTTATCACATGTCCCATCTTCTGTTATCTCACCTTCACTTTTCAGAGAATTATAAATGTTTGATGTGGTAGTTTTGAGTTCATACTTCAGTTGATAAGCTTTTTACAGTTCTCTTACCTGCTAGACTAGAAACCCGAATTTTTTGTTTGTTTTTTTATTTTTGTTTTCATAGTATCAACCGGGTCAAAGAATCTTATAATAATATGATTTGGGAAAGCGAACGTCTGTCCATCGGTTCGTTACAAGCTCTATCCTGAACATGGTCATTAGGAGAGTTAAAACTTTATGTCCCCAAAGATGTATATGTTGAAAATATTGTTTGCAAGGAAGTTTTGTAAAAAACTTTTCCAGTATTAACTCTACAGTCCTTAGTTTTAGACCGTGGCTTGAAGTACCACAACTCTATATATTTTGTCGATTAACTCTATAGTCTTTAGTTTTAGACCGTGGCTTGAAGTACCACAACTCTATATATTTTGTCGATTAACTCTATAGTCCTTAGTTTTAGACCGTGGCTTGAAGTACCACAACTCTACATATTTTGTCGATTAACTCTACAGTCCTTAGTTTTAGACCGTGGCTTGAAGTACTACAACTCTATATATTTTGTCGATTAACTCTACAGTCCTTAGTTTTAGACCGTGGCTT
>NW_013672373.1:41530-42778 GCF_000517525.1 Limulus polyphemus
TTGAACCACTCGTCTAATTTCATATTGATAGAATTCTTGAAAACAGTATGTCTTCCTTTTCAGTATTGGTACCTGATGTATTTAATTGCACTTTTAATGTTTATTATGTTAAGTAAATAATAGAAGCACAATTTCCCATCATTTGTTACAAACGAGTTTTTATGTCATCCGTACGCTGGACGGGTACTCCAGCTAGTGTATATATCTATATGTGTATCTGGACGGGTAAGTGTTTTCAGCAAGCTTAGCTGTTCTCACCAGGTCACGAAGTTTGGATAGTTTACAAAAATTCAACGATCCCCATCAAGCTGATCGCAGGCAGGCACCTACAAACAAAGGTAATGATGCGTAACATATACCCTCACATTCAAAATAGTTTATTTGTTGTTTTTAACGGCAGATATGATATTACATATTTCCGATTTGGTCGAATAACTACCGATATAAAGATAACAGTTTTTGAACACCTAACATTTGAGTTGTAAGTCAGTATCCATTTAAACCTTCTCGTAGACCTGTTCTAGCCTTTTTCTTTTGTTATTATAATGTTTGAGAAGTTCTTTTTGTTGGTTTTATGTAAGATAATCGTTCGTCATGATACTTTAGGGATATTCCATTCTAAACCCGTTCCGCTGATTTTTTTTTATAACGGTCTTAATAACTTGTATTCCGGTTCAGGTCTACTTTAAACAAAGCTTTTAGGGTTCATCAAACAAGGCATTTCGTGAGCCGTGGCGCCAAAAACTTTACAGTGGAAGAAGGCGTTCGTTATGTTCTGTTAACAAGTGCAACATTTCTGGATCCGAGTACCCACGTGCCCCACGATGACATAGCGGGTTATAACGGGTTTCGATACCCGTGGTGGGCACAGCACAGATAGCTCACTGCGTAGTCACGTTTACACACTTCACTACCCTGCCTTCATCTTCGTCACTACTTGGCTATCACGAATTAAAGGTTCACTCTGTGAACTTTGTTATCAGCGTAGGTATTCTCTCTGTGAATAACTGAAAGGTCCGAGACAGAACTGTATGAGTAAGAAATATATTATCAATTCAAGATGTCAGAAAACACGTAGGTTCAAAAGTCTTGGTACAAAATGATAAAAACCCTATAACCCGAGTGCTTTCCAAAGATGGACCTTTCTTCTTCAGGGGAATCCCAGTTTACTCCTGAAGAAGAAAGGTCCACCTTTCGGAAACGCTCGGGTTATAGGGTTTTTATCATTTTGTACCAAGACTTTTGAAC
>NW_013672373.1:43453-45532 GCF_000517525.1 Limulus polyphemus
TGATAATATATTAAATACAAAATGATAAAAACCCTATAACCCGAGTGCTTTCCAAAGATGGACCTTTCTTCTTCAGGGGAATCCCAGTTTACTCCTGAAGAAGAAAGGTCCACCTTTCGGAAACGCTCGGGTTATAGGGTTTTTATCATTTTGTATTTAATATATTATCAAAATATACTTTACAATAAACGAACTTTACCACAAACCAAAGACTGCAAGAGAACACGATAAGTGTAGACACTGTTACTTTATCGGTGACTTATATCAGTCATGGTGCAATCATCACGTGACATTACCATTCAATGTTACGTCACGATATTAAAGCCGCGAGAATTAGTATGATCTGTTGTTTACTCAACGCTACGCCATCAAGTATGAAGTTTTACTTTCTTTGGTGACATTTTACATTCGCTTAAAACTTGCAGAATATCTGGAAACGAAAATATAGCAATCTGATTCGAACGTTCGATGGCTCTGTTTTAATTTGAGATAATCAGACTAGGAGACCTAATTCCACGGCGACGTAGTTATGACACATTATAAACGCAGCATGTGGTAACATCACCGTCCGCCAGAGGGCCACGTTTATTTTATAGAAGATGCGAGCACGTGGATTCGTCAGAGGAGACGAAGCTTTACGACAGAATACTTCGAAAACCACGAGCTTCTATAACTGTACTCATCTTTTGGTATGCTAGCAGGATGAGGAAGGCGTAAGTTTAGAATGAAGCGTGTGTAAATTAATTTAATTTTAAGTAGAAAGAATTAAGACTAACTGATCTGTAAAGAATGCTTAAAATAAAAA
This sequence comes from Limulus polyphemus, assembly GCF_000517525.1. Taxonomy (NCBI): domain Eukaryota; kingdom Metazoa; phylum Arthropoda; class Merostomata; order Xiphosura; family Limulidae; genus Limulus; species Limulus polyphemus. Next base: position 44,259 of record NW_013672373.1, read on the forward strand.
CAATATGTGGAATCTAATAAATTGTATTAGGCTAAAAATATTTGAAGAATAAGCATTTTGACGAACTCGTTTTAATTATAAATTAAACTAGAAAACAGAACATTTTGATAATTATTCATACAATTTGTTTATGATAACATAATTGGCCCTCTGACGGTGTAAACACAAATATCATATTAAAATTAATTTCATGTGTTGGAAATATTAATAATCAATTGTTTATTTCATATATATATATATATGTGTGTGGGAAAAAATGTATTCCGCGAAAAATGTTTCATATATATAGGCTTCATATCACACACAAACACAAAGGAACTACGTTCATCATTTCAAGTCAACTAACACCAGGGCATCTTTAGACTGAAGAGAAATTGAGTTATTTATTTATCACAAAGTATTATACAGTTAAAACCCGGATATTTTTCTGGTTGTCCAGCTGAAATTATGCATGTGACAGCGATATTGGTTCTAGATTACAAACTGGAGGAACCGTATAGCAAGGTTTTTCAGCTAGTTTATCGAGAGAATATACGTTTTATGGCTGGTTTCAGGTTACGAACCCGGGTTAAGAAGTGTTTTTACAGTAGATTCCAGGTTACAAACTGGATAATCCAGGGTAAAGAGATTTGGTCAAAAAAATATGTATTTCATTCAATTTTTTTTAAACCTCCAAATATCTGTTTCTATTTGTCAGTGGTTCGTATGTGTTGTCCACTGTGCAATTTGTAAGCTTAATCTTCTTTTAATGGTCTTTTATGTTGTCCACTGAACAAGTTGCACTTGTAATCCTGTTTAGATGGTCGTTATGTTGTCCACTGAACAAGTTGTACGTTTAATTCTGATTTGTTGGTCGTTATGTTGTCTACTGAACAGGTTGTAAGTTTAATTCTGATTTGTTGGTCGTTATATTGTCCACTGAACAGGTTATAAGTTTAATTCTGATTCATTGGTCGTTATATTGTCCACTGAACAGGTTGTAAGTGGACAACATAACGACCAACAAATCAGAATTAAACTTATAACCTGTTCAGTGGACAATATAACGACCAACGAATCAAAATTAAACTTATAACCTGTTCAGTGGACAATATAACGACCAACAAATCAGAATTAAACTGAACAGGTTATAAGTTTAATTCTGATTTGTTGGTCGTTATGTTGTCCACTGAACAGGTTATAAGTTTAATTCTGATTTGTTGGTCGTTATGTTGTCCACTGAACAGGTTATAAGTTGAATTCTGATTTGTTGGTCGTTATGTTGTCCACTGAAC
>NW_013672374.1:0-11526 GCF_000517525.1 Limulus polyphemus
GGGGATTCGAACCCGCGACCCGCAAATTACGAGTCGAGTACCCTAGCCACCTGGCCATGCCAGGCCTTCTACAGAACGTCTCTATGCGTATGCATTTATTTTATAACTGATCTCTTTGATCACAAATATGGATTATATTTGTTAATTAGGAAAACACTTTAAAACCGGGTATTTCCAGTCGTAAAAACACGTAAATAGCGGCTCATAGAATGGCTTTTAGTTTTTTTTTGTTATTTTCCAAGTACAGACTTTCAGCTCATAGCTCCATCATCTCTTGCCCGATTTCGGATTTAATTACAGTTTCTGATTCAGAAAGTTAAATCCTTTCGATTGATGTATTTGATCACGCCCAAGATCTCATAGATTAATTTATTCTAATCCTGCATAAAATAATTTTAAGTGCCGCAGTTATTGAGTGTTCCTTCTTGTTTTTTGTTTTTTTTTCTACGCCGCAGAAAACGAACGCCTTGTTATTTCTCTCTCTCTCAAGTGTCCCGAAATATTTTCTAGTTGATTGTAAATGTTTTAATTTACGGAATTACTTTGAAAACGTTAGAAACTGGCAACGTTTAAAACAAACTAAGAAAGCTCAAAATGTGGATATAAATAATTCTGCTCTAAATTCTGAACTAGAAACGTGAGGAATATTTCAGTAATATGCGTAGTGAATTTTATAATATACGTAGTAAATTTTATAATATACGTAGTGAATTTTATAATATACGTAGTGAATTTTATAATATACGTAGTGAATTTTATAATATACGTAGTAAATTTTATAATATACGTAGTGAATTTTATAATATACGTAGTGAATTTTATAATATAGGTAATGAATTTTCTGATATACGTAGTAAATTTTATAATATACGTAGACAGTTTTATAATATAGGTAGTAAATTTTATAATATACGAAGTGAATTTTATAGTATAGGTAATGAATTTTATAATATACGTAATGAATTTTATAATATACGTAGTGAATTTTATAATATACGAAGTGAATTTTATAATATAGGTAATGAATTTTATAATATACGTAGTGAATTTTATAATATACGTAGTACATTTTATAATATACGTAGCACAACTCTGGAAGTTAGCGTCTATAAAATATTTGATACTTACATAAAAAACACGATCTATGTAGAGAGGAGTGACATATTTTGTGTTTAGTATTGCGTGATGGTAATAAGATACCTAGAGAAAACAAAAACAATGATTGATGATAAAAAAAAACTTTCAGAGATGCCCTAAATATTAAAATAAAACACTAATATAAAAAGGTGTAAAATTTACATCACATCCTTAACTTTATACTATGTTATGATTTCATTTACTTTTTTATAGGGAAATATGTTATTTACTTTTGGCCAGGTGGTTAGGGCGCTTGACTCGCAATCTGTGGGTCGCAAGTTCGAATCCCTATCCCACCAAACATGCTCGCTTTTTCAGCCGTATGGGCGTTATAATGTGACGGTCAATCCCACTATTCGTTGGTAAAAGAGTAGACCAAGAGTTAGCGGTGAGTGGTGATGACTAGCTGCCTTTCCTTCAGTCTTTCACTACTAAATTAGGGACCGCTAGCCTAGGTAGCCCTCGTGTAGCTTTACGCGAAATTCAAATCTCAGTTATTCAATTTTTGCGTAGTGATATAATTAAACCATTACGAGGCATTATAAGTGTTATTAAGTAGTTGACAAATCGTAAATGACTGAACTACTCATTAACGAGAATGATAATGCTTTCTTGTAGAACGGACAGACACTGATGACTAATAGATCTAACTGCAGATCATACTTTATCATTATGGTCAAAATGAGATGATTTATAATACCGTTTAGTATCTGTTCTCACGATAGGTTGAATCCCATGGGTTGGTTCTATAAGGGTCAGAAGTTCTGGATTACTGTTTTTTACATATGCATACACAATCTACGCACGATTGAAAATAAATTAAACGTAAACTTAACTGGATTCCACAATGTAGCAGATTTTTATTTGTCAGTAACTTTTAATAAATTAATGAAATATATCAATATTTTACAGCTTTTGTTTTAAAAAAAAATATTAGCAGTTGTGGTGGTCAGTTTTATGCACGAATTAATGTCATATAACAAGGAAAAATCATGGAGAACTTGTTAAAGGATACTCAGGTGGAGGTAGACAAAATTTTCCAAAATGACAGGAGGATGTGGCAGACTCTGTGATACCTACAGCTCTCGACATATGATACTGTCTAGAGTGAGAAGTGTCTTTTGTCTAGCTATTCTACTATTGTAGTCATGTTATGAAGTTATCTTCTGATGGCTATGGGACACAACTGCATCTATCTTGCAACAGTATTGGTTCTTTTGAAGTGGTTCATTCTCCATTTTTACAACAAGAATAGTCCATTCTGTGGGTTTTTGGTGCTGTGGTCGTGCAGAAGCTGTTATTGTCCAGCATCACTAGGGTCGCATTTCTGCCCTATTTACTGTAGACAATGGTATTGCAAGTGACCTCGCAATTTGTCCCTAGCATCGAACAATACAACCTCTTGAAAATACTGTTAATACTCGGAATCCTTTCGTTTGCGGCTTGGCTGTTTGTATTTTGTGATATTTAACGAGTTATTCCTACATTTGTTTATCAGGTTTATTTGCGTATAACGTCATGAAACCTTGAGATTTGTGTTCTCAAGGGTGTTTAGTTACTTATTGGTAAGTTTTTATAGATGTAACATTTTGATTTTAAGAAATTATTGAATGTCTAAACCTAACTTTAAAACTACACCAAACACTTTTATACTTACTGTTCCTTCATGTTCAACATCCAAGTGTTAGTAGTCTCTTGTTTCGTATTTTCTAAACCATTTCCAGTAGTGAACAATTAACATTAACTTAAAGTTTCAATTTCTTAATATACAGAGTCTCTTTAATTCTAAGTTCTTTTTAATTTTTATTTTTCAAAACACATTATATTAAATTCTTTTTCGCTTGCTGTTCTCTCACATTCGATGTCTAGATGCTGGTGGATATGCTTGAACAATTGGACATGTATTTGATTCTCAAATTACACAGTTTAGGATGCACGTATTTATTGATATATTCAGTTTTTTTTTTTGCTTTTAGAGCAAACTCATATTGGGCTATCTGTTGTGCCCACTGCGAGGAATAGAACCCGGATTTTAGCGTTGTATGCCCGTAGACTTACCGCTGTTCTATCAGAGGAATCTTTAGTTTTTAAGTTAACTCATTTATGGTAATTTTTGCGTTAACCTGACATTTGCTAACTTGATACTGTTTGTACCTGAAGATGGACTGAACTCAGGCTGAATGACACACGAACCTTTAACTAGAGGGCAACATAAGATCCTCCATAAAGGCAACAGTGAAAAAGGATTGCGAATAAAGAAAATCATTGTGTTGTAATGGATTAAATAGGAAAATTCTAAAATATTTTTCCCGAAAAATCCTTGTTGCTTGGCAACACGTGGTTTCTTTCTTTTTGTCTTCCTTTTAGTTCATTCGTTACGAACATTTAGCTTGCACCATTAATTATAATATTTTCCCCTAGATATTATTCAGTGCATCTAATATTAAACAAAATAAACCCCTTGGCAGAAAGATCGTTCCAGAAATGTATTAATTTAAGTGCAAGTGAAAAAGTATGATGAAGTGTTTGCTTCAAATTGCTATCCTTGATATTCAAAAAGGGTTTTTAACAATAATAATTAATCTTTCAACCTGTACTGCAGTAAATAGATGTTAATTTTTTTCTTATGTTAGTTATGGCAACACGTCTCAGTAACTTGGTTTTTTCCACCAATTAATCATGATTATTCATGTTTGCTATATTTTTATTTTTAAGATCATCAATCACTTCCTCGGTTAATTTATATGCACATCGGACATCTGATGACTCGCCATATGATTGGATATTATGGTGACATCAGTTTTCATGGAATGTTCCTTATCTTAAAAAAAGTAGACATTTTAAAAAAGTGTTATAAAAGAAAAAAATCAACGTATTTTAGGTACCTCAATGACCATTGTTCTTTTATATTTTGTTTGTTTGTAATTAAGTACAAAGCTACACAATGGGTTGTCTGTCCACCACGGGTATCGAAACCCGGATTCTAGCGTTGTAAGTCCGCAGACATACCGCTGTGCCACTGGAGGGGGCATTCTTTTATATATACATGTTTCAGTATTAAACAACAGCTATCTTTATTATATATATATATATATATGTTTGAATATTACAGAACATCTATCTGTATTTTATACATATATATGATTGAATATTACACAACGTCTATCTTTATTTTATGTATATATGTTGAAATATTACACAACGTGTGTCTTTATTTTATATATATATATGTTTGAATATTATACAACGTTTATCTTTAGTTTATGTATATATATGTTTGAATATTACACAACGTCTATCTTTATTTCATGTATACATATTTGAATATTACAAAACGTCTATCTTTATTTCATGTATATATATTTGAATATTACACGCTATCTATCCTTATTTTAACAACCTAGGAAAAAAGAACCTAACATTACTTGCCGCGGATGGCATTCTAGAACAACTTTTTCACACAGTATCACCTAAAAAGGCGTCTCATATAAGTCTTGGTAGGAAACAACAACAAAAATTTAAAACTTTTTACACGACACTGATGTAAAGGAGGGTTAGTTGTAAATAAAGGAGTTAGTAGCTCTTTCTTCGATTTCAAAGAGGATAGTGCGAGTGATTTATTAGTCATCTTTTCTCCACTTCTCAATTCAAATTCACTTCAAAGATGCTGATTAGTCAATCCATCATGGAAAGAAAACATAAGAGTGAATCCCTCTTGGAAGTGTTTGCAAAACGCTTGGAAAACAAAAGGAAACGTGATCTCCAGATTCGCAGTTCGCATCTATTTTGTTTGTTTGTTTGTTTTGAATTTCGCGCAAAGCTACACGAGGGCTATCTGCGCTAGCCGTCGCTAATTTAGCAGTGAAAGACCAGAGGGAAGGCAGCTAGTCATCGCCGCCCACCTCTAACTTTTGGGCTACTCTTTTACTAACGAATAGTGGGATTGACCGTCACATTATAACGCCCCCACGACTGAAAGGGCGAGCATGTTGGGACGGGGATTCGAACCCACGACCCGCAGATTGCGAGTCGAGCGCCCTAACCACCTGGCCATGTTGGGCCATCAGTTTTGGAGAAGTGTCATACCTGCTTCTCATTGGCCGTCTATTTATGAAAGGTTGTTTTGATTCCTTTGTTGGTTATCGGTATTGTAATTTAGAATATCTTATTTGGCATCATGTTGTGACCACCAATGTTAAGTTAGTTCATATGTTTCATCATCCGACGGGCTTCTGTTCCTTCTGGTATGTGGATCGAGAAACTATTGCTCATTTGTTTTTCCAATGTTCCAGAGTAGAGAATATGTGACATATAGTTTTTAGTTTATTGAAGATAGTTTAGTTTTTAGTTTGTTGAAGATAGTTTTAGGCCGTAGCTTAACGGACCATGAAAAAAAAACAAAAAAAAACAGGTGGCTTTGGTTGGAATTTTATTCCATTTCAGTTCGTATCACCTCAGATTGTTACGCTTGTGTTCGTGTATAGCTAAGTTTGTGATGTATACTATCGTAGTAAGGTTCTATCACGTGGTGTTGATGTTCATTTTCTGAATATCTTCAATGCTCAACTTGAAGCTAAAATGGAAACAAAAAGGATTGTCACGGGGTTTCTGACCTGAAAATGAAGAAAAATATAGCCTCCCAGCGGTAAGTCTGCGAACTTATAACGCTAAACAAAACAAAACCGGTTTTCGATACTCGTGATAGGCACAGCACAGACGGCTCATTGTGAAGCTTCAAGACTTCATATATATAGTATATATTCTTATTTTATAAAATTAGAACATAACTCTTGATAAATATTTTCCAACTGATTTGTTAGGTATTTTCAGACACTTGTACGAACAAGATATTACTAATGTCAGAAAGCCATACACGTGCAGAGAATATGAAGCTTTTCCCTAGTGGAACTTGAAGATGGAAATCAAACGGAATGAAAGTCGCGCAGCATACAGAATAGGTGTTTCTAGTTGAGTAAGTGAACATAAAAAGCATTTTTCAGGTATTGTAGGATTGCATACAAATCCTCAACACGCACATCTTACCACTCATCCAGAACAAGTTGGTAATCCAAACGTCGTCTTCTTCAAAGTAAAACGAAAACAACCATGATATCTAGCTTGCTCTTCTGGGGTTGCTAATGTACATCTTATATAAATTATGAATTCGAAACTGCTGTTCATACATTCCCACTGTATGGCCTCATAAACCGTAAGTCAATCTATCTCAATATCGTTACCTATTAAGATGATATTTCTAACAAAGTACTATTATATATCAGGCATCATGAGGGTGTAATCATATTATTTATTAGGTAAGAGGGTATAATCATATTATTTATTAGGTAAGAGGGTATAATCATATTATTTAGTAGGTAAGAGGGTATAATCATATTATTTATCAGTCATGAGGGTATAATTATATTATGTAGCAGGTATGAAGGCATAATCACATTATTCATTAGATTTGTTTGTTTGAAGTTAAGCACAAAGCAAGACAATGGGCTATCTGTACTCTGCCCACCACTGGTATCGAAACCCAGATTCTAGCGTTGCAAGTCCGCAGACATACCACTGTACTACTAAGGGGGGGGCGTTTATGAGGTAAGAGGGTATAACTATATTATTTATCAGTCATGAGGGTATAATCATGTTATTTATCTGTCATAAAGATATAATCATATTACGTAGGAGGTATGACGGTATAATAATATTATTTATTAGGTAGGAGGGTATAATTATCTTATTTATCAGGCATGAAAATATAGTCATATGATGTGTCAGGTATGAGGGTATAATTATATTATTTATCAGTCATGAGGGTATAATTATATTATTTATCAGTCATGAGGGTATAATTATATTATTTATCAGTCATGAGGGTATAATCATATTATTTATCAGGCATGAGGCTATAATCATAGCTAATTCGTAATGAAGTTAAGAGTAGGAGCCCATCTTTTGGTAAAAAAATTAATTAAAACCTGTTTCATTAGGTGTCGTTACTAAGAAATAGCGATTGTGTGCAACCAGATTAAATATCATCTTATTCCTGTTTTGCAGTTTTGTCTTTAGACATCAACGACATACGGAGTCATTAGAGGTTAAAAAGCGCTTTTAATCCGTGTCTCTCGTTATGTACCAGAAAGAAAGCGCGTGTGTGCAACGTTTATAAAACTGCTAAAGACTGTTTAGTCGATGTGCTGAATTAAGCCTAACATGGCGCCACTGAGTGGGGTGGGGCTTACTTTACATTTCATTTGAACTTTGAGAATTTTCCATGGACTTTAAATAGAAGGACGAAGCTTTAACAACATACCACAGAACAAAGCAATATCAAGAAAATTCCCATTGTCTTCTCCATTATTTTAACGGTTTTATCGTTAATGTTTAACGTTTAACCTGAGAGATTTCTGGACGTTAATATTTAACAGTTAAAGAAACTTAACAGTTACTAGAAAAATGTGTACAGTGACAAGACTTCTAAATGTTCATAAAAAAGACGCACTTTCGCGTCTCACAATGTGAACTTGCCAGCACTTTTTTGAAAACGAGAATGTCTCAAATTGTTTAGCATGTTTTAAAACTGGCGTTGATCTTCCTACAACTTATGCTATAGTTGGAAAGTTCCACCAAAATATGTAGTATTTTATGTGATGCTGAAGCAATCTCTTTGTATAAGCGTACCTAACGATTAACAGTTATCACTTGTGGAAAAACAAAACAAATAAAATGGCATATATATATATATCACATATGTACTATTACCTAACATTTCAATGTTAGTAAGAACTGTCTTAAATGTGTACTAATTAATATTACTTACAATTCGATGATTGTTCTTTTCTTGCTTGTACGAATTCTTTTATTAGTAGTTATTTTTATCTGAAAACCGAAACCAATAAATCTTATTCTAAATATATTTTATCGTGCATCGTACAAAAAACATCATTATTATAAATATATATTTTGGATGGGTTAAGATGAAATTATTTTTTATCTTCATTTACGAGTCATTCTCCACGATCAATTTTACAAAGAAAGCATTTGTTGAAACGGAACACTTGATATATATACGTGCTAATTTTACAGTGTTGCTGGTTGGGAAATTCTAAATTAAATTACATTTGAACAGCTCACTACTATCTACATATAAATGCCAGAAGCGAGATTCACCACTAGACATTATCAATATTTTCTGATGAAATCAAGCCAATTACAAAGATCAGAACTAAAAAGTAATCCCAGAAATAATGTAACTAATGTGATAAACCGGTCTTTCTATAAAAGTGCAATGTTTTTAAAGAATAACTTATAATGATTGTAACGCATTGATTCACCTGTTGGGTGGTGTTATGATATCTAATTTTGATGTTGTACTGCCCTTTATTAATTAATCCTTTTGTTACTAATGCATGAACATCCCGGAATAACTGTGTAAGACCTCCGCAGAGGGACATGTGCTATAGAGAGAACATGGTTTCATTTTATGTGTGATCAGTCTTATTTATTAATAGAATCGTGCATCATAACGCGGTGGCAGTAGTTACAAAGCATTAAAGTCAATAAATAACAACTAATGGGGTGAAAATATTTCTCCTAACTAGTGAGAATTGAGTTTTCAAGTTCCAAACACTGAGTCTGATTGAATAGTATCCTTACACTGTACCGAGGTGATTATATTTTTCAGAAAATTGTCAATTTCACTATTTTGAAGTTGTCATACATAACACTGTAATTGTTCTTAGATATTATCTCTTGTCTATCTTATCAATAATATCTTTCAAATTTGAGTCACCTGGTCCTTGAGTGACCACCAAATTGAGTGACCTCAATATAGGGTGTCATTCAAGTCAGTTCTCTTACTTATTGTATAGGCTGAACATACTTTTAATAGTTTTTGTATTTAAACAAATGATACGTATAAGGAGGATTGAAATGCCGTTTCAGAATAATTTCAGACCAGGGACAAGAAAGAAGAATAGCTAAGAGACGGAATTACAACTGGATTCGCTAATAAGGAACTGCCAAAACTTATGTAGCTAAAACTTAATCTTATTATTGCTTTAGCGGTAGAGATGTCTTGACATCCAGAAATGATGAATAGTTTAATGTCCACTATGTCGTTTAGTAACCATTGGGATGAGTTTTTTGCACTTTCAAGAAACTCTTGTAAAGATCGTTATACAAATGCTATAATAAAAAATCAACTCATCCAAACCGTGTGCAAATCGTAGGGACCACCTACAACATCAGAAATCATGTGCTAATAATGAAGAAAAAATGTACCCAAAGTGTAACTACAAACACAGAAGTAATACATGTCCAGGTAAGAATAGTAAATGTCATAAATGTCTTATATGTGGACATTTTGGAAGGTATTCTATCTGTGAAGTTATTGTATTTAACACAGGTGGAGATTAGATCTGATGTAAAGTCGACTTCGGAGCCAGTGTCCCTGATGTGTCAGAATAGGTTTACGATCCCTTGTCCCCAAGTTCCAAATCTTCTTCGTCTTGGTGAAGAATACAATATGAATTTTGCGACAATTGACATAGATTCACAGTACATTGATGAAAACATATTGAATTTTGCGACAACTGACATAGATTCACAGCACATTGATGAAAACATATTGAATTTTGCGACTACTGTCATAGATTCACAGCACATTGATGAAAACATATTGAATTTTGCGACAACTGACATAGATTCACAGCACATTGATAAAAACATATTGAATTTTGCGACAACTGACATAGATTCACAGCACATTGATAAAAACATATTGAATTTTGCGACAACTGTCATAGATTCACAGCACATTGATGAAAACGTATTGAATTTTGCGACAACTGTCATAGATTCACATCACATTGACGAAAACATATTGAATTTTGCGACAACTGACATAGATTCATAGCACATTGACGAAAACATATGGTATTTCCTCTGCCAGAAGAGATCCTTTTCTATGTTTACTGGCCCTTCAGATTATTAAACTACTCATTGAGCACATTGATTGATTTGATTCCTAGTAATTGCCATTAAAACAATCTGAATAGTTATAGTTTGTGTCGACTTGAAACAACTTAACATAGCAGTCAAATGTGAGCTTCATGAAACGCCAACACTTTATGACATCGATACTAGCAGCCTCACTTCTATTCCAAGCATCTTGTGGATTCCCTGAGATCCTGTTACATCCTGATAGTGTCAAAATGATAACTTTTCTAAGTCAAGTAAAATAAAACGAAATATTTTGTCTGGTAAATAAATAATTTTTAATATACCGTTAGATATCCTGTATATTAAAAGTTAAAGGAAAATTAAATCATCTTGAATCTATACAGATCTTCCTCCTCCCCTTTTTTTAGTTGAATACATTTTATTACTCACCAGGATCTCTACCAGCCTACCCTCAAATTAAAATTCTTCTAGGCAGGATTAGAGTAAATTTTCAAATTATACTATTTTAGGCAGAATTAGAGTAAATTAATCTATGATACCTTGGGCGTAATAAAATATATCAATCGAAAGGGTTTAACCTCCTGAGTCTAAAACTGTAATTAGATCTCAAATCGGTCAAGAATTGACGGAACTATGGGCTATAAGTTTGTACTTTAAAAAACAACAAACAAACTCAGAACCGTTCTATGAGCCGCTATGCCGCGACTAAAAATATATATCCACTTTGCAGGTTTTTTTTTAAAATAATTTAGAGATTGATGAAGATATATTGGAAATTTATTTCTATCTTTTTAGAACCAGAAGTAGGTTGAATATATTCCTCATACTATATCACGTATCTAATGAACACCACTATCGAAAAAATTAGTTTATTTTTGCATAAATACCAAAAATAACGAGTCTTGTTTGGTGGCACACGTTTGTTTTACAGTTCAACGCATCTTCTAAGGCCCCCCAGTGGCACAGCTGTATGTCTGCGGACTTAGAACGCTGGAATCCGGGTTTCGATACCCGTGGTGGGCAGAGAACAGATAGCCCATTGTGGTGTAGCTTTGTGCTTAATTAAAAACAAACAAAAATCTTTTAAGCGCCCTCCAGTGGCTAAGCTGTAAACCTGAAGGCTTATAACTCTAAAAACTGGGTTCCGATACCCGTGGTCGGCACAGAACTGATAGCCTATTATATGGTTTTTGTGCTTAATAAACAATCAAAATCTCCTAAGCAACTCTGTGCAGTGAAATAGTTTTCAAACCCTTTAAAATTTCTCATAAATTAATTTTGATTAATTAATTAATTAATTTTATTCTTATAAATTAATAATTATTCTTAAAGATACAAAATATTCAGTCCCCCCAGTGGCACAGCGATATGTTTGCGGAGTTACAACGCTAGAATCCGGGTTTCGATACCCGTGGTGGGCAG
>NW_013672374.1:12507-16996 GCF_000517525.1 Limulus polyphemus
CCATTGTGTAGCTTTGTGCTTAATTACAAACAAACAAAATATTCATTTTAGCGTTTCTGAGGTGGTTCTTATATCAGTTTAGTATCAACAAGAATGGCGTGATATGAACTTTGAAATAACGAGAATTTATCAGTTGCATAAACCAATTAAATCACAGTCTAAATACCTTGTTCAAGTAATTATTATACTAATTCCGATAATAATTCGCGTTAACTAATATAAAATACGCGATATCAGGAATCTCAGTAAAAACTGCTGTGTATGTAGATTCTATTTCATTCTTCATGTTTCTCACTTTCTATGGATAATGACAAGAGTAGTATTGGAAATAAAAGCTCTAGTTACCACAAACGCCACTGCTATGTAAAATAGTTCAACTTTCAAATTTCATATAAATATTTTGGGGACCACTCTATGTAGTTTACAACATTAAGCACTATATCGTAAATAGTATTAGATTTTTCTGTATCACAAAAACACTTTAAGTGCTAATGCACATCATTGCTTCACATTAGAGCCCATGTTCTTTTGCGTCATTATTCTAGATAATGCGCAAGTTGAGCATGACGAATGGATTTCCTAATCATTGTCTGAACATTCAAATGATGATTTAATGATTATATGCAGTTGATAAATGCACAATTTGATTTAAATTGCAATTGTTATGAGTTAGAACGGGGCCATTTTATCCCATCTTTGGGGTCCGTTTTATCCAACCATATAGGTAAAACGTTCCAACAATAACACGTGCATGTTTTCAATATCTAAAAATATTCTCTGTCCAATGTTTGCTTTACTTTAAAATGCTATTTAAAATAAAACATGGTTCATTTTAAAACGTCTTGCTTTTCCATGACATTCGTTTTAATTGGTGAAAACCGCATTTAAAGATAAGATGGCCTCCCTTTATTGTTATATAAATCATAACGTTCAAGAGAGAAAAAAATATTAATATCTGAATGGTTTGAAAGACATCATTTGTTTAAAATGATAAACTGACACTCGCATTTCAGGCTTGTGCAAGGTAAAAATCATAAATATAAAACTTTCTGAAAAGTCCATTTCATACGGGCAAAATATGGAACTTTAGATAAAGGACACTTTGAAATGACATATAATGAACAAAATAATAGTCATCTTGAAATTGAAACTTATTTCAATGAAATTTATTCTGAGATTTGCAGAAAGGAATTAGGATTTATAGGGTTCAAAATAATTATTTTTTACTAAATATTCAACTTCAAACCCAACATTTTAGCGCTTTATTAAGTATGAACAAACACGAAAAACAAACAATTTTTTTCTTCAATATATTTAAAAATAACACTTTAGACTCCATTATACATCTACATAAAATTAACGGATTCTAATCTATAACGCAACGAGAAATTAAGAAAGAGCCGCAACGTAAACTCTTATTCACAGACTTCTGTCTTTTCGGAGCTTATTCTTTCTTGGTACAGATATCTCTACCACAGATTTAGATTTTTCACCAGTGCTCATATTTTGTCCTCTTAATGGTGTGGATAAATAACACAGGTTGTATGTTTTAAATGTTTAAGTTCACACCGAAACAACAACGAAACAGAGTGTTAGGTGAACAGTGGAATGCACCTACATTTACCAGTAAAATTTTGTAGAAAATAATTAACTTTAGTTTCTTTTGAAACTTCTGATAAATTATTATCATTTATTAGGCCTGCATTGACCAGGTGGTTAGGGCGCTCGACTCGCAATCTGAGGGTCGCGGGTTCGAATCCCCATCTTACCAAACATGCTCGCCCTTTCAGCCGTGAGAGGGGGGGTATAATGTGACAGTCGATGCCACTATTCGTTGGTAAAAGAGTAGCCCAAGAGTTGGCGGTGGGTGGTGATGACTAGCTGTCCTTTACTGCTACACTTGGGACGGCTAGCTTTGCGCGAAATTCGAAACAAACCAAACCCTTAGTTTGACCTTAACACTTGATAACACGAGTCAATCAATCAATATGTTTTTTGCTAGAACCAACACCTACACATATTGTGACTGCTGTTCTCTGAATATTCCTATATTTATCATTCAATGTGGTTGCAAGTAGAAATGAAGTGATTTGCTTTTGTCTTTTGTTGAAGTGATTTGCTTTTGTTTTTTGTTCTGTAATGTTAAGAATTTCAATGCAGCCATTTCTGTTTTTTAAATGTATTTGTACCACTTCGTGCACCACGAAACAAAGGATTTGTAATTTCGAGACAAAACTCAAAATACATATTGTTAAATGATGGGCAGTAAAGTAGATCTGCCTTCATGATAAATCTTATGATGCTTGATATTGTAGTAGACGTTATAAATTCTAATCGTGCATTGGGGTGAAGGGATGGAGGGAGGGGGTTTGCGAAAAGTATAGCAGTTGGGTCGGTTGCACGTTCATAAGAAATATATGAGATTTTTAGCCTTATCATTTGGAACATAAAAACAAATAGTCAACAAATACTTGTATTTGTATGTTTGTTTCTAAACTTAAAGCTAAACAATGGGCTATCTGTTTTCTGCTCACTGCGAGTATCGAAACCAGATTTTGAGCGTTATAAGCCCTCAAACTTAACACTGAGCCACAGAGGAGAGTCAATAAAGGCTAGAGTAAACATATTTCGTTACACTAGATATTTTCGATATAAGTTAGTTATCATAGAAATAACAAAAATATGGAAAATATTTATGTTCAATAGAGTTTTGAAGAGACAAAGTGGCCCGGTATGGTTAGGGCGCTCGACTCGCAATCTTAGGGTCGCGGGTTCGAATCTCTATCCTACCAAACATGCTCGCCCATTTAGCCGTGGGGGCGTTATAATGTGACGGTCAATTCCACTATTCGCTGGTAAAAGAGTAGCCCAAGAGTTGGCGGTGGGTGGTGATGACTAGTCTTCCCCCTAGTCTTACACTGTTAAATTAGGGACGGCTAGCGCAGATAGCCCTCGTGTAGCTTTGAGCGAAATTCAAAAACAAACAATTAAAACGTAGTAGAAGATTATTGATAAAAATTATACAAAAGTAATTGAAAATCCTTTCTTAAAAAGTTACTTAATTATAAAAAAAAAAAAATACTATATTGACCAAGAATTCTATCTCTAGAAACTCTGACAGTTTTATTTTTAGACTATTTTTTTTGTCCCCGCTTTTTTATTGACGATCTTCAGGTCATCCTTGATCAAATTGGTAATATTTTGTTTCTTCCTCCTCGGAAAGGAATTGGCGCCATTTCGGATGATAACGCTTCAAGAGAAAATACTGTTACTGTCACTCAGTTACAGCCTGGAGAAGTAGCGTGTATAGGAATTGGGGAGGAAAGAGGCTTTTTTTTCAATATGTCATGCTGTCAAATGCATGTGTTTAATATTAATACACAAGCTACAGCACTGTTTCTGGAGTTTAATACTATTTGGTATTTGCTGGCCTATAACTTTTCTAACCTTCCTAAATTTTAGAAGAACATTTTATTTTCTTTTGTTTTTTTTTCCTTCTTTTATCTGAAGGCAATCAATAAATCTATGATTATTTCCCCAAAATCTGTCTGAGACTTTTTTGCTTACTAGATGGCTTCTAGTGTACAAAGAAAAATGTTTTAACTCTGCTTGACGGCACTATAGAGAATATCTGTCATAACTCGAAGTTTGTTAGTAATTATTCTTCCAACCATGAGATTCAACATGCAGTGCGTTTTTGACGAAGGACGCGATAAATTGAACGAAAAGTTTTATGGATTAAGTAAACGTACGTCTATAAAACAACAAGGTAGACTTTTAGAAGCAAAAACAAATAAAACTGCGTATATTTTTTTCCCGATTGATTCATTTAAGTAAGTAGTAGAATTTCTTTTTAAACATGATATGTAGTCCTTATTTCACAAAGTAATCAAATTAATGTAAACGATTACTTTATTATAAAATTAAATTACCACGCAGAAGAGTAATTTAATTGTATAGCTTTCACACGTGTTGGATATGTAACAGCTTAAATAATGGCATTGTTATGCCTTTCTCCAAAACATTTTTATTGCTTATATGTCTGATCTTATAAACCATATATATGAAGATATAAACTATTATAACTCTGAAGATCAAGAATAAGAAAAATAGAGGTTATTTACTAATGTAGAACATAAGCTGATTTTCCATATATATGAAGATATAAACTATTATAACTCTGAAGATCAAGAATAGGAAAAATAGAGGTTATTTACTAATGTAGAACATAAGCTGATTTTCATGCTATTTTGTTATTAAATAAAATCTTCTATGTATGCTACTTTCTTATTAAATAGAATCTTCTATGTATGTTTCTTATTAAATAGAATCTTCTATGTATGCTACTTTCTTATTAAATAGAATCTTCTATGTAGCATACATAGAAGATTCTATTTAATAAGAAAATAGCATACATAGAAGATTTTATTTAATAAGAAAGTAGCATACATAGAAGATTTTATTTAATAAGAAAATAGCATGCATAGAA